>NC_045438.1:28472182-28492312 GCF_002776525.5 Piliocolobus tephrosceles | reverse complement strand
TGTCTCTGCAAAAAATGAGACAAGGTCTTGCTATGTTGTCCAGGCTGCTCTCAAACTCCTGAGCTCAAAACATTCCTCCTGCCTTGGCCTCCCAAAGTGCTGGGATTACAAGAGTGAGCCACTACACCTGGCTATATTTTTTTTAATATGTAATTTATTTTACTTTCATTTTGCTAACAATAATTCCTGAAAACCTTGGTTCCTAGAGGTCTGTAGTAGCAGAGGAAATTAGAATTCATATAACCTGCTGGATATGGTTGTTTCTGCCTGAAATCCTAGCTACTCAGGGAGGCTGAGGCAGGAGAATCACTTGAGCCCAGGAGTTCAAGACCAGCCTGAGTAACGGGAGAGGCCCTGTCTTCAAAAAAATAAAAATTAGATGGGCGTGGTGGCACATGTCTGCAGTGCCAGCTATTCAGGAGGCCGAAGTGGGAGGATCACTTGAACCCAGGAGTTCAAGGTTACAATCAGCTGTTATTGTGCCACTGCACTCCAGCTTGGTGACAAGAGTGAGATCCTGTGTCAAAAAAAAAAAATTTGTGTAACTTGCTCTGCTAGACACAGATCGAGGCTGACTCATCTAGAATCTTCCCAAGGTCCTGAGTTGAAGTGATGTCAGGAGGCCAAGAATTGTTACTCTCCTGTTTGAGTAAAAGCAAATTTGGAAAAAAGTTATATTCACCTTCTGGAGATTTTTGCTTGCAGAGACACTAAGAAGTTGTCCCTTTCTGTGCCAGCATTCAATTCTGGCATTAAAAAAATCTTGGCTAGTATTTGTTTCCAATCTCTGCTGACACAGTGGCTGCTCGTGTAAAACAACTCTGCATGTTCTGAGTCTTTAACAATGAAATTGACCAGAAAAAATTACTATTAAATAAGCTACCTCCCATGCCCATTAAATTCCTCTTTGAAGTTATCTCGAGGGTGTATTTTCCTTTTCTCTTTAAAACTAAACCTTTTCTGTGAAATAGTCACATATATCTAGACATACTCTAGAAAACTAATGAAGCTTTGTCATAAGAGAGAATAGTAACATTTTTCTATTGTTTCTTAATACCCCATTTGAAGATGTTAGTAATTAAGGCCCAGTTCTGATGATATTGATAACTTACATGGCCCTAAAATAGTTGTTCTTGCTACTAATTCGTGCACTTGTAGAGGGCAATGATCCATGATGATATATGAATCTAATCTCTTCACTAGAAAAGCAAGTACACTAGTGAACATTTAAGATGTTTCATTTCTAAGTAGGGTACTGGGATTCCTGTTTTCCAGAAAAACTTTGCTTCACCATTTCTTTCCCTCTACCTTCAAGAAAGGAAGCAGAAAGCTTCACCATTTTTGATGACATTTCTAGGACTGAAAATTCCCCAATGGGCTCAGAATATAGAAATTATTATGTAATGACATTTGTGCAGTTTTATCAACTATTTCGTTTAAAAAAAAAAAAAGAATACTCCAGGGACTACTTTAACACATTGGAAGAACTGCCTTCATTTTAGAGTAGATAACCCCCATTAATAAAAAAGGCCGGGTGCAGTGGCTCACGCCTGTAATCCCAGCACTTTGGGAGATTGAGGCAGCTGGATTACCTGAGGTCAGGAGTTTGAGAACAACCTGGCCAACACAACGAAACCCTGTTTCTACTAAAAATACAAAATTAGCCGGGCGTGGTGGCACATGCCTGTAGTCCCAGCTACTCGGGAGGCTGAGGCAGGAGCATCACTTGAACCTAGGAGGCAGAGGTTGCAGTGAGCCTAGATTGCACCACTGCACTCCAGCCTGGGCAACAGAGCGAGACTCTGTTTTAAAAAAAAAAAAAGAAGGAAACATGGCTTCCATTTTTCTTCTCCAAGTCATGAATCAGTTCATCCCTTTCCTTAGATCTGCAGCTTCACCATTCTTCCCCACTCACAGTGGCTGCTTTTACATAACAAGGGGATAAGCAACCTTTGTAATCTACTGCAGGACAAGGATTTTTGTTTTTGGCAAATCTAATATTGATACAATTGTAGACTTTTAAAATCGAATCTTATATTCATAAACAAAATTCTACTTTTCTAGTATGTATTAGCCTCCAGAATATACTTCATCTTCATACTTCTAGTTGCAAGCGTTTGCAACATATGTCTCCATTCTAGTTGTCAATGAAGAGAAAACCAAAAGAAAAGTTAGGGGCATGGCACTTTTTCTTGGATAATTTCCAGCTTAGGCTAGTTTTGATATGAAGGGCAAATTTCTCATGAAGTTAAATGAAATTGAATCTTCAGAGTCTGGCTCTTGCATAAGGCCTTATCTAAGGCTCCATAGCTAACAAATTCTATAAGCTTTGGGTTCCGCACATCTAATCTGCTTTGTTAAGAAAAAAATTCGTAATCGTAATGATCAGAGTACCTTTTTTCACTTCTGTCAGTGGAAACCATTTTAGATATGATGGCATAATGATGATGACCTTTTAGACTAGTATATATATTATGCCACACTACCCCAATAATTTGACATAAAAAACAAGTTTCAAAGTACTAGAAAAGAATTGAGTGTAAATCTCCATAGCATTGCATTTATATCAATATTCCATTTGATTAAGGACCTTAGGTTTGCTGTAGATTATTTAACTTTGTTATTCTTATGATTCTTTTCAGAAATAAAATGATATCAACTCTAGGACTGCTGTAACCTTTATAATGCTTCAGAGCTCAGGCTCCGAGGTCACATAAACCCAGGTTTACATGTCCTGCTTCTGCCACCTACGAACCAGATGACCTCAAATTCCTCATCTCTAAAGTGAGCATAATTCCAGTTTCTGTCCCTGGTGGTGCTTGTGATGATTAAATGATAGACTATGTGTACCATGTCTAGCGAAGAGTAAGGACTCAATATTAGCTATTGTTATGTATTGGTAATAAACTATTTGTAAGAAACATGTTTTCTAAATGATTGCCGAAAAGCCTAAATTAACCTCTGGCAATAGCAGTTACAAATTATCCCAAGCATGGCTAGTATTTTCTCCCAGGAGGAGCAGTTAAGAAAATAGCTTTGAGAATAATGTAGACATTTTTAGAGCTGTCCAGAGAAAGGGAAAAAGGTTATTTCTTGTTATTCCAGAGGCAGAATTAATAACAATGAGTGTAATTCCCAAGGAAATAGTTTGAGATTCTGTAGGAATAATTTTCAGTTATAGTACCCTAACAGAGGTAGCTAACTTTGTAAGCTGATAAGAACTATTCCTACGAGGTCCTGATAAAACATGAGGTAAGGGATGTTAAGAACCCTTCCTCTTCATTAGTCAATGCTACTTCATACGTCTAGCCTTTACCACCTACGTGAAAGTTTAACTTTACAGTTGATTAATTTATTCAAGTTCTTGTAATAATATTGAAAATTGGATTTAATTTTACCATTTGAAAGGTCATTTTCATATGGCTTTTGTCTCTATGAAGATTTTCATCATCATATAGAGATTGTGTGTACATATTCTCCTTCGTTAATTCTTTAAGAGAACTAGACCAATTGAGGAAAAATTTGATAAATTATATGTTGATTCCATTGCATGACATTCTTCTAATACAATTCCACATTACTAAATAGGGTCCTAAATCAACAGATAAAAACCAGCTAATAAACTCTTTGCTACCACTAGCACTGAACTGAAGAAAAATTTTTTCATTGTTTTTGAACATGGGTGTCAAATGTCAGAGACTGCAGTACCATCTTCACCCTATTTTTAACAACCTACTTGAGTACATAAATTACCGCTTCCTTTTCCCTTCCTGTGTCATCTAGTACTCCCCATTTAAAGAGAATGAATGAAATGAAAGTTTAAACTGTCTTGATGTTGTTAATTGCTTTGTAAGATGTTTCATAACAGGAAAGTGTTTGGCACGCACTCAATAGCTCGGAATATTAACATCTTCAAGGTCGTGAGGTTCTTAGTGTGTGTTTAAAATGGTTGCGGAAAGGAGTAAAAAAGTGTTTTTTTTTTTTCATAATATTTGTCTCTGCAAAAGAGCGATAATGGTATAAGGGATGGATGTGAGCTAAACCTTAGTACAGTTTACAGTGTGAAATAAGAACAGATTTTCTTTTTCTTTTTTTTTTTTTTAGACTGAGTCTTGTGTTGTCACCCAGGCTGGAGTGCAGTAGTAGTGTGATCTCGGCTCACCACAACCTCCGCCTCCTGGGTTCAAGCAATTCTCCTGTCTCAGCCTCCTGAGTAGCTGGGATTACAGGTGCCCACCACCACACCGCCTGGCTAATTTTTGTATTTTTAAGTAGAGACGGGGTTTCCCCATATTGGCCAGGCTGGTCCTGAACTCCTGACCTCAGGTGATCCACTACCTCAGCCTCCCAAGAAAGAACAGCTTTTTAAGGGACCATACTGGTAGTTAGGTTTGCTTCCTTGATGACAAAGGAAAATTCTGAAAACCATTTTTAATCTACTCGAGCATGTATCTGAGGCTATGCACACCAGGCCACAGTCCTACCAGTTTTCTGCCTGTGACAGGCAATACCCTTAGACCAGTAGCAACAGAGCTTGCTGGGAGGAAAGGAGAAGAAACTCAGAGGATTTTCAGACATTTGAGAGCTAAATTAGAAGGATTCAAATTTTCTGTACTAAGCTATGTAAATCAATTTGTATCACATTTGGTTTTTTGCCGCACAGAAATTAAAAACCGGTTATTGCAAACTCAAATATTATTTTGACCTTGTAAAATAATTACATTTCAACCTGTACATTGTGATTTGTTATTAAACAAGTGAAAAGACCATAATTAGGCAAAAATATAACTAAATAATTGTTTTGGCTATGACTGGACAAAATCTTCATCGCAGACTGTCACGTGAGAGGCGCAGAGCCCATGTCTGTCAATGGGCATGGATGACATTGACAGGCTAAAGACATAGCAAAGGAAAAAGGAGAAATAGAAAAAAAGGAAGATAATAAAAAGGGAGGTAGAGGGAAGTAAGGGGAGGAAAAAGGGTGGAGGGGAACAGAAAAGAATTTCCAAATGATAAAGTAGTGATTGCCATCAGTAATTGTGTAAGATAGTGATTCCCATATGTTTGCATTTCAGAGTAGCTACATAAAAAACGGGGTGGGGGTGGATAAGCTGGGTATTAACGTTTTTTCCATGTAAGGACATTAAAAAGACAAACACATTTTTTTTTCTAATTTACTTTAATTTTTGCCTCCCTCTCTCTATACTTTTCGTTTTGCCTGAACTGGTAAACATTTCATCATAGGTTAGTACTGGTATGTGCATGGGAACCACTTATCTAATATTACCAATTTTAATATAAAAATTTAGTAGAGTTGGCTGGGCACGGTGGCTCACGCCTGTAATCCCAGCACTTTGGGAGGCCGAGGTTGGCGGATCACCTGAGGTCCGGAGTTCAAGACCAGCCTGACCAACATGGAGAAACCCACTGTCTACTAAAAATACAAAATTAGCCGGCATCGTGGGAGGTGCCTGTAATCACAGCTACTCGGGAGGCTGAGGCAGGAGAATCGCTTGAACCTGGGAGATGGAGATTGTGGTGAGCCAAGATCAAGCCATTGCACTCCAGCCTGGGCAATAAGAGCAAAACTCTGTCTCAAAAAAAAAAAATATATATATATATATATATGTGTGTGTGTGTATATATAAATTTAGTAGATATATATTAATTTAGTAGATATATATATATATATTTAGTAGAGTTTTAAAGGATACTTTCAATTCATTCAGTTTTTCCTCCATTCAGTGTTTACTGAAGGCTCAGTAGGTATACAATTTAAGTTAGCTGTCAGATGAAGAGAAAGGAGTGATGGTGGGACCTGAAAAGATTGTGTCTAGCAGATGGAAAGACTTGTATGAATAAGGTAGCAGGAATGCCCAGTGATCTGCTCAAAAGCCTGGAACTGGCTCTCTTAGCAGTAGGGAGCCAATGAAGGTTTTTAAGCAAGGAGAGGGATCATGAGGGCTATGCCAGGGTGTGATCATAATGTCAAAGCAATTTAAAGGAGGTGACAAGGAGATGAGCTAAAAGGGCTGTTGTAAGATTGGAGCTAAGACTGCATTATAGGATCTAGAGGTGGTTGAGGTCATGCGGATGAAAAGGAGACAGCAAGTAAAGTCCTGTGGAAGTGGAAATGGGAAGGCTGAGCAGCTGTGCAGTGGGGAAGGAGGAAGATATACATTCTTTTTAAGGAAGACTTTTGTAAATTATAAGAGGATTCAAAAATAAATTTCAGATACTTCTAGAGTATGTAAGGAGGAAGAAGTTATTTTTCATGACTGTTTTAAACAATGAAAAGGTATAAGCAATAAGTTTATGTAATGATGGAATTGAAAGCTTGTTCACGGGGAATTCTAGATAGTTGGATGAATCATAAAAATCTAAAAAAACTTCAGACTACTGGGTATGTCAAAGAGAGTAGAAGCTGGGCGTAGTGGCTCATGCCTGTAATCTCAATACTTTGAGAGCCTGAATCAAGAGGATTGCTTGAGCCCAGGAGTTCAAGACCAGCCTAGGCAACACAGTGAGATCCCCCCCTCTCCACAAAGCATAAAAAATTAGCTGGGCGTGGAAGTGCATGCCTGTGGTCCTAGCTATTCGGCAGGCTGAGGCTGGAGGATTTCTTGACCCCGGGAGGTTGAGGCTGCAGTGAGTTATGATCACCGCTGTACTCCAGCCTGGGTGACAGAGTGAGACCCTGATTCAAAAACAAACTAAAAATGTGATTTTTTGGTTTTTTGGAGGGGGTATGGAGAGAAAGAACAGAGTTGTCTTTTGTGTTTATGATAACTTTTGAACTTGTTTCTTAATCTGCAAAACAAAGAACAGCATACTGGTGATTAAAAAAAAAAAAAAAAAAAAAGGAATGTAGCCTAGAATTCTGGCACTAGCAACTGTGTTCTCTTAGTGAAGTTACTTCACTCGTCCCTCAGCCTTACTTTCCTTGTGTTATGTATAACAGAGATGATAGTGATACCTATCTTGTAGGGTGTGTGTGTGTGTGTGAGAGAGAGAGAATTGAATGGAATGAGATAATACATGTGAAACACCCGTCCATGAGAGCTTGGCATATAGTAGGTGCTCAACAAACGGCAGGGACTTCTTTTGTTCTCAGCAATAACACTTAACAGAGCATTGGTAGGTCTATCCCTTTTTGGTACTGAAAAATATTTTGATAAGATGTGTATTTGAGATTGGGTTTATGTGAAAGAGGACGACATTCCAGGACACACAATAATTTTTATGAGGGCATTTTCAGCTGGGCACAAGGATCAAGCCTTTCTCGTCGTCTGGATTGCACAGTTTTGCCACAGGTTCGTTGTTTTTTACTGTGTTTTTAACGCAGAACATGAAGGGATTAAGAAATGCCTTTAACTCATGTTACATTAAGTAGCAGAAATTATCAGATAGAGGAATTGGGGAGGGAGAAAAAAAGGCTCGGTAGTAACTCATGGCTTCCTAAGCAAGACAGCATGTAGTTACAGTTTTGAGTTGAATATACATTCTGGCAGTTTAATCTGATCAGACTAACTTGGGGGTAGGTGCAACCCGTCGCTTCCACCCTTCGCCTCCTTTAACCAAAGCCGCCCAGAGTGCAATTGCCCAGAGTTTAAACAATGCTGTGAGTTGCAGCTTCTAATTGGAGAGGCAGGAAGCCCTTCCCTGGACAGACCCCGCCCCTCCCCGTGCGAATCACCAGCCTGCGGGGAGGAGCTGGCCAATGCTAATGAGCGAGTTGCCAGGCGAGACAGGAACTTCTTTCCCCTTCTCTGGGTCAGGATCGCAGAAATTATGCCCCTTCTCTCACCATGAACTGGCTCTCCAGTTCCCGGGGAGTGGTGCTAACAGCCTACCACCCCAGCGGCAAGGACCAGGCCGTGGGGGACAGCCATGCAAAGGGAGGGGAGGAAGCCACCTCGAGGTAAGCCTTTGGAAGCTGAAAACAAAACCAAACCCTCTTACCTGCTCCAGGGAAAAAGTGACAGGGAAGTTGGCGTGGGGAGAAGGCAATTCCATCTGCACGTCGAACCTAAGCTCATGCAGCAGCAGTAGCAACGTTTGGCGTGATTTTTATGTACTTTTCATCTCACCTAGTCCAAGTGTGAAATAACCCATATGATTACTGGTGAAGACGGACAAGAAGGAACTGGGGAGAGGACTGTATGGGCTGTCAGACTAGGTGTTTAGCAGGTGCATTTGCACATGCTGAAAGATCAAATAGGTGTATCTGAAACACTTCCTTTCCTATGACATGGAATTCTTGAATGGGCTGAAGGCACTGCCACTGGAACTGTTCGCTGGGAAAGTCTGCCAAAAAGCAGGGAGGCTGTTCACTGTACTGTACAAGCTGTTGTTGTTAGAGTGTTTTTTTACCCCCTCTCTTTGTTGAAAGCAAATCTCTTAGGCAAAAAGCCCAAGACACTGGCCTGTGGCAATATGTTTCACATTCTTTTGTGTATGTGGATTTTTTTTCCCCCAGGCTTTCAAAAAGGAGTTTTTGTCAGGAGATAGCACTCTGCTGCTGGAGTGAAATGTGGTTAATGTTAAATCACTTTATAGGCAGAGAGGGCAAGTGTTCTATAGACCACTGAGGCACAAAGGGTACCTTTCTCCCTGTCTGTGTACTTTGTTCTTGTTCCGTTTTCTAAGAGCTTTTTTTTTTCTCTCCTTAATGACCTTCTCACTAGCTGAACATTTTTACCTCTATCAAGATATAAATCATAAATATTGGCCTAGAAGATTGCAAGAAGCAAATACTAACCTAATAGCCTAGAACACTAAATTAGTTATCAATAAGCACATTTCCTCCTCAATGCTTAATGTGATAATAAAACCTTCTTTGTTCTTATGTGACTTATGCCTGTGCCTTAAGCTGAAATAATGCTGCCTTTCATTTGTTTTAAAATCCCCAAATATGAGGGAGGGAGAAAAATCAAAGGAATGGCTGTAATACTTGATGTTAGACTCCCAGCTGACCGGAACTGTTTCTCACATAGCATCCACAATATGTATTTCATTGAATGAATTCATTTCCAAAGATGAAAAAGATTTGCTGCTTGTGCCTTAGCTGTGTTACCATTTCATTGTCCATCATTTTAAATGACTTAATGTTAAATCATTAAATCAAGAGATCTTGAAGTGTTTTCATCCATTTTTCTGTAATGTATTAGTAATTGTTAAGCATTAAGCAGCCTGCAACACCAACCCCATACCCAACCATAACTTGGATTCCACATGCAGTCAACATTGCCAAAATTATACAAGCACAGGACATTCTCCAATGACTTTAGGCTGGGATGGCCTAAGGATATGAGCAGAATCTTGGATCTTGATTGTGAGAATGGAAAGGACCTTAAGGACTGTGAGTCCAAACCTCTCATTTTCACATAGGACCCAAACCCCAGGGATTAGTTAAGTTTTTGGAAGGTCTGAAGTTCTAGGCCTTTGTCTGGGGCTGCATCTCCAGTTCTGGATACTCATTATTCTGTATTTGCAGTGTGGGTGGCCCATACTTGAGTGGGTTGAGAGAACAAGAGAGGATCAGACCATTCTCTGCCTAGGCTGAAGCAGAACCAAGAGGCACTAAGGTGGCAGGGTGGGCAGCTGCCCACCCAGCAGGTGCCCTGTGTAGGGCCACAGCTCCAGGTGGGCTTCTTTGCTGGCTGCCATGTAGCCTGCCCATACCAGACCCAGCTTCCCACCACTGAATTAGTTTTAGGGATCATTACTGATACTGACCGGAGAAGATGGGAGCCTGGTTTCTGGGCAGGGAGGAAGGAGGAAGGAGGGAGGAGGGCTAGTCTTCACTGGCTTTTACCCTTAAGGAAGGGGTAACGAATCAGATAAACTTGTTGTTGTTTTGAGAGACTGCCCTGTTTATCCTGGAAGAATTGAGATACTGTAATTGATATGGGGGAGGGGATGGATGGAAGGAAGGAGGATTTGAAGGTGGGATGGGGTCCGTGGTGACTACCTAAGAATGGTGATGGTGGTTTGGGGTGCGGGTGAACTAGACTTTGGCTTTGGCTGGGTTGGTCAGGTGATGTTTTAAGCACTGGGAAGCTGCTCCAAGGTGCAAGGTTGATGGTCGGTGCCTATTTAAAGAAGTTCTCCAAAAAGTAAAAACAAAACAAAACTCTTAAAAAGAGGCTACATTAGGCTGGGTGTGATGGCTCACACTTGCCGTCTCAGCACATTAGGAAGCTGAGGTGGGTGGATTGCTTGAGCTCAGGAGTTAGAGACCAACCTGGGCAAAAAAAAGACCCCCCCAATTCTCTACCAAAAAAAAAAAAAAAAAAAAACACACACACACACACACACAAACTAGGCATGGTAGCACATGCCTGTGGTCCCAGCTGCTGAGGAGGCTGAGGTGGGAGGATCACTTGAGGCTGTGGGGGCAGAGATTGCAGTGAGCCGAGATCACGCCACTGCACTCCAGCCGGGGTGAGGGAGCGAGACCCTGTCTCGAAGAAAAATAATAATAAATAAAATAAAAATAAAAGCTAAATTAAATTCTGCATTTCCTCCTACCCATTTAAAAGTTATAGGAGAGAGCATGGAAGTATAACTTTTCTTATCACAATATTTTGTCTGTAAATAATATGTTCTTTGAAATATTTAATCCAATATTTAGTTTCATGAGAAGAATTCATGCCTTTATAATGCCATTTATACATATGTATATGACTTAGTGTATTTATTGAAAAGTGTTTCTTTTTCTTTTATTTGAGATGGAGTTTTGCTCTTGTTGCCCAGGCTGGAGCACAATGGCGCGATCTTGGCTCACCGCAACCTCTGCCTCCCAGGTTCAAGCTATTCTCCTGCCTCAGCCTCCAGAGTAGCTGGGACTACAGGCATGCACCTGTAGCTACCTAACTCTTTAGCTACCTAAATGGACTGATGAGTGAGATATTTTTATGCCTTCTCTGAATAAATGTATGGCATTCATCACGTAAGGTCTTATTGACCCAACTTGCCATTGGTATTGGGTAGGCAGAACCAAGAGGCACTACACAGGGGTGACATAAACCCAGAAACCCTGGACTCTGGGGCCAACTTGTCTGGGGTCACATCCCAACTCTCTCATTCATTAGCAGTGTGACCTTGGAGGAGTTATCTCCCTACCTATAAATTGAACTTCATAATATTACTCACCTCATTAAGACAGCTGAGTGGGATGAACTCTGTCAAGCCCATAGAAGAGTGTCTGGTTTGTAGCTAGCTGCTTTTTCTTTAATACTAGGCAAAAGGAAAGAAAGTATTGAGTGCTAATTTTGTGTGTTTTTTTTTTAAGTAGAGTCGGGGTTTCTCCATGTTGGTCAGGCTGATCTCGAACTCTCGACTTCAGGTGATCTGCCTGCCTTGGCCTCCCAAAGTGCTAGGATTTCAGGCATGAGTCACTCTGCCCAGCCTGAAAGTGTTTGAGTTTTAGCCTAGCCATACCAAGTCTTTTTTTTTTTTTTTTTTGAGACAGAGTCTCACTGTGTCACCCAGGGTAGAATGCAGTGGCGTGATCTGGGCTCACTGCAACCTCCGTCTCCCAGGTTCAAATCTGCTTCAGCTTCAGCCTCCCAAGCTGCTGGGATTACAGGCAAGTGCCACCACTCCTGGCTAATTTTTGTATTTTTAGTAGAGACGGAGTTTCACCATGTTGACCAGGCTGGTCTCGAACTCCTGACCTCAGATGATCTGCTCACCTTGTCCTCCCAAAGTGCTGAGACTACAGGCATGAGCCACTGCACCCGGCTCCAAGTCCTTTTTTATTACCATTTGGTCTTTTGAAAAGCTGGGATAGTAGGGAATTAATATTTTTGGAAGTAATTTGTTAGCTAAAATTTTCTCCATTCCATTAGCCCTCTTTATCAGAAAACATTCATTGAATGTCAGATTAAGGAATTCCTCCCACTCCTGGTTACAGCCTCTCCCTTTATAGAGTTCTGTTTTTCTTTTGTACATTTCCTCATCAAAACATGAGGATTTGAAGAAATATGTTAACATTAGTTGTTATGGCTGACTTGTACACAGTTGAATGTTTCCAAAGGAAACCACTTTTTTATGAGTAGCTATATTTATAAGAGTTTGTTTACTTGTTTTTCAAGCAGGCTTCTTAATATTTACTTTAGAAAAGAATTTTTTCAAAGAATATTGCATTTTGTCTCTTCTTACTGTTCTCCTTTGACTTTCCCGTTTTAAGAGAAATGGTTGTTTACTTTGTATATTTTTTGCTAATATTTTAATATGAACATCAACCTTTTTTATTGGGCCTTTTAACTCCTTAGCTACCTAAATGGACTGATAAGTGAGATATTTTTATGCCTTCTCTGAATAAATGTATGGCATTTCATCACGTAAGGTCTTGTTGACCTAACTTGCCGTTGGTATTGGGTAGGCAGAACCAAGAGGCACTACACAGGGGTGACATAAACCCAGAAACCCTGGACTCTGGGGCCAACCTGTCTGGGGTCACATCCCAACTCTCTCATTCATTAGCAGTGTGACCTTGGAGGAGTTATCTCTCTACCTATAAATTGAACTTCATAATATTACTCACCTCATTAAGACAGCTGAGTGGGATGAACTCTGTCAAGCCCATAGAAGAGTGTCTGGTTTGTAGCTAGCTGCTTTTTCTTTAATACTAGGTAAAGAAAAGGAAAGAAAGGATTGAGTTTTGCAGGATATGGAATATTCTCCCTTGTTTCAGAAGCATTTTTCTGACTATCATTTTGTTATGTGTTAAGAAACCTGGGCATGATCCATATGCTTAAAAAATGACGTATTTGAGAATGAACCCTAAGGTAAAAGTTTAGGCCTTTGAAGTTTGAAAGACCTTGGAAATATTTTCTTGATCCATAGCACCATTTATGATTTGAACTTGTAATAATTGCCTATACTAGGCCTTTCTTGGGGGTATTGATGGGCATTGAGGTCTGCAAATATTGACTCTATGGCAAGATAGAATGTGGGTGGATCCTCTTTTGGCAGCTGGACTCACTCCTGTCTTTCTTCCTCTTCTTAAAACGACTGCTGCCCAGCATACCAAATGTTAAGAGGGCTATCATCTTTATCAGCTTATCTCAGTTCTTGACTTGTTCATGTCTCACCCATTCCTTGGTTCTGCAAGCATAATCATTCAGTCATTCCACATATAAGAGCTCTCTCTTACTGTGTATCAGGCAGTTGTTTAAATACTGGGGTTGTAATGGGGGGAAATAAACCAGACAAACACCTGGGTGCAGGGAGGGTAGCCTGGAGGTAAAAAAGACCTGAGCAGGTGACAGGTGAGCCCCAAATATCTGGGGGCAAAAATCAGAAGAAGAAGAGCTTTTAAGGCAGGTAGTGGGTAGGGAGTGTAGAAGCCTTAAGCCTAGATAGAGTAAGTCTGAAACCAAGTACCCAGAGAGCAAAGAGCCTGACATGGCTGCAGGGGTCAGGGTAAGGAAGAGGGAGGAAGAAGAAAGCAAGGTGTGAGTTGATAACCTTATAGAACATTTGAAGACTTGGGTTTTTGCTGAAAGAAAGATGGGAAGCCGTTGAGGGAGTGGGTTTTGAGCAGTGGAGGAAGAGAGCACATTTAAAAGGTCCCTGTGGCTGTTATATTGATTATAGAGTGTAGAAGCAGTGGTACTGCTCAAGAGGTTAAGGTGATGGTGGTTTGGGCCAGGGTTTCAGTTGTTTTAGTAATTAATGGGGTGAGCAGCGGAGTCTTTTGACGTTAGAGCCTGTAGGAGATGGACAAATGAGAATACCTGAAGATTGTTGCAAGGTTTTTGCCCTAAGAAACTTGTAATGTTAAAGTGATCATTAATTTAGATAGGGAAGACTTGCAGAGGGGTATAAGGGGGCTGGGGCAAATTGAGCAAGACATGAAGCTCAGTTTTTTGTTTGTTTGTTTGTTTCCAATACTGAGTCTCGCTGTGTCACCTAGGTTGGAGTGCAATGGGTGATCTTGGCACATTGCAGCCTCCACCTCCCAGGTTCAAGCGATTTTCGTGCCTCAGGCTCCCCAGTAGCTGGGATTACAGGTGCCTGCTTCCATGCCTGGCTAATTTTTGTATTTTTAGTGAAGATGGGATTTCACCATGTTGGCCAGGCTGGTCTTGAACTCCTGACCTCAAGTGATCTGCCTGCGTCGTCCTCCTAAAGTGCTAGGATTATAGGTGTGAGCCATCATGCCTGGCCTGAAGCTCAGTTTTGAGAAACATCTTTTTGAGATAAACATTAAAAGAGGAACATGGCTGGCTATCTTGATTAGTTCAGTGTTTTTACACGAATCTTCACAGGATTTTAAAAACCTATGTAGTATGCCATTAAAAAAGTTTCCGCATTCTGAATTTGTATATTACCTGATGGTGTGTGTGTATATATATATATATATTTTTGTTGTTGTTGTTGTTGGAGAAAAGGAATGGTAATAAGTTTTTATAATGCAATTATGTAATATGTAAATTTTATTTTTTCTAACCTTAGCTTCTAAAGCGTATTTCCTCATTCTAATTTCACATAATTTAGTGACTAAATGGATTTAAACCTGTCCATGGGGATAATTGTTTTCTGGATCAATCTATTCTTCAATTTCGTGACATAAGGGTCCTTTGTAAAGACATTTTCTTCACTGTAGTTTAAAAGCCCTAACCATAGTTTCTTCTTGAATTGTTAGAGGTTGCACCCAGTGTCCAAATGGGGAGGTCTTATGTTCATTCACAGACATGTGATATTTGCCTTTTGATTCCTCTCATTGACAAGACCTGTGGTTTTTGTGGGCCTATTAAAGTTATAATATCTTCATAGAACTTTTAATTAAGTTTATGCCTTTCAAATATAAGGATTTAGAAATTATCAGAACCATCCCCACCCACCCCCTCCTAGAGAAACTTGCTGAACATTTGCCTTGTTGTCCACGGCACATTTATTACTTGTGCATTGTACAATTGCACTGTGCTCCCTTGTCTCTTCTAAGGGGGGCTTGCTCTCATATTTTATGAATTTCCTAATATTTTGAGTTCTATTAGTATTTATCATACTTCTACAAGTGTTGAAGCAATAAAGACTCATAACAATTGATGCATTTAATGATGCACGTGATTGCCACTGGACTGCATGGGTGTTAGGCTTAAATCACTTTTGATAATTGGACCTATTGCCAGAACAAATTATCTGTTTCACTCTTCTTTTTTAATTCCCTGCTGGCTGTAAACATCTGTCTCATATTAGAAAGAGAACCCAGCATCCTAGAGGCGAAGACTGCCCCTGGCCACAGGGTCAGTTCCCTCTCTACTCCTTGCTCATGAATCTGTAAGGTCCATGCCCTGTGGCTGTCTTCTTCCTCCTGCCTCCTCTTCTTCCTCCTTCCTCTTCTTCTTCTTCTGTTTGTTTTGGAGATGGAATCTCGCTCTGTTGCCAGGCTGGAGTGCATGGCGCAATCTTGGCTCACTGCAACCTCTGTCTCCTGGGTTGAAGCGATTCTCCTGCCTCAGCTTCCTGAGTTGCTGGGATTACAGGCACGTGCCACCACACCTGTCTAATTTTTGTATTTTTATTAGAGACAAGGTTTTGCCATGGTGGCCAGGCTGGTCTCGAACTCCTGACCTCAGGTGATCCGCCCGCCTAGGCCTCCTAAAGTGCTGGGATTACAGCTCTGAGCCACTGTGCTCAGCCCTGCTGCCTCTTCTTGATTCTGCTCTGTCCAAAAGCCCTGAGAAGGCTGGCTCATCGTCGTAGTGGTGTCACTGTGATGAGGCCCGTAGGTGGTGGGTCTCAGTGGGAGTCGTTAACAGGATGGATCACCCCGTAGGTTTGGGGTTGCTAGACCAGGTATGACAACAGTCCTCTCCTGAACTCTGCTCTAGGTGCCCTCTGTCCTATGCCCACCCTTTCATTTCATACGACTACTTTGAGAAAGATGGTTTGTTCTAAATGTTTTATTTAGTTGATATTTAATGGGCTTTTTATTTTCTTTTGATTAAAAAGGGATACAGAATAAGACATCTCATTATTTGAGGAGAGTGGGGATGGGTCAGGGTATTGGGCATGGATTAGGGCAGGAGGAGCAGAAGGGATGTCTAGATCTTTCTGAAGGCACATTCTTTTGACTTCCATGTTTGTTTCTGTGAGCTGGCCAGGTTTATCCTTTTTTTGCAAGAAATAAACAGAAACCATGGAGACCTGTGTGACCAGTTACTACATGTGATTTTTTCCCATACTCAAGTCCACTAAGTATCTGAATTTCTGTGTTGAAAAAGAGTATGGCACTTCATCTCCTTTTCGTATGCATTTGGTAGAAGCTTTTTGGCTGTAAAGAACACTGAGGTTTCCTTATGGGAAATGAGGTTTATTACAGGGATCTGGGTCATAGGAAAAGGAGGCATCTCTTCTTCCCTCAGCAACTGGTCGTGTGTGGACACTCGTGGCATTTCTGCTCTCTTGGAGACTCTCGATCCTTTTCTAACCACTGGTTTTCTAATCTCATCATTTCAGCTTGAGCTTTTGGCTCCTGATGGATGCCCAGCCTGGTTACCTCCTGAGTCATCTTACATTTCATAGCTAACTGACCCATCTCTTTATTTCCTAATTTCGCTTTTTTTTTTTTTTTTAAGACGGAGTCTCACTGTGTTGTCCAGGCTGGAGTGCAGTGGCACGATCTCCGCTCACTGCAACCTCCGCCTCCCGGGTTCAAGTGATTCTCCTGCCTCAGCCTCCTGAGTAGCTGAGATTACAGGCACCCGCCACTACGCCTGGCTAATTTTTGTATTTTTAGTAGAGATGGGGTTTCACCATGTTAGTCAGGCTGGTCTTGAACTCCTGACCTCTCGATCTGCCTGCCTCGGCCTCTCAAAGTGCAGAGATTACAGGCATCAGCCACCGTGCCCAGCCTTAATTTCATTTTTTTTTTTTTTTGAGACGGAGTCTGGCTCTGTGGCCCGGGCTGGAGTGCAGTGGCCGGATCTCAGCTCACTGCAAGCTCCGCCTCCCGGGTTTACGCCATTCTCCTGCCTCAGCCTCCCCAGTAGCTGGAACTAGAGGAGCCCGCCACCTCGCCCGGCTAGTTTTTTGTAGTTTTTACTAGAGACGGGGTTTCACCATGTTAGCCAGGATGGTCTCGATCTCCTGACCTCGTGATCCGCCCGCCTCGGCCTCCCAAAGTGCTGGGATTACAGGCTTGAGCCACCGCGCCCGGCCAATTTCACATTTTTAAAAGGAGATCAGGTTTGTCCAGTTAATCTTTGTGAACAGGCCATAGTACATCCCCAGGCAGCTTATGATTTGGCTTGTTCCGGATCTTTTTAGAAAAGCAGAGTCTGTGGATAGGGAGATTCCTGGACAAAGGATGCGGCATCTTTGCTAAGATATTTAGGACATAACACATTTATCTGTTTCCTCATTTATGAAATCATATCGTGTAATGATGTCCTGCCTGCTTCACAAAGTTAATCATAAAGATCAAATGTGTAGCGTTTGAGAAAGTTAAAAAATTATACAAACGAACATTATTACTAAATCCTTTTCCATACAGTATCTTACAATTTCCCCAGGCATTTCACTTCATTTCACTTAACCAGAGTTGTCATACTAAACTTTTGAGTTTAATTTGAATTTTACTTTTCGTTATATACTCAGATGTAAGTTCATCGAGGGTGGAAACTTTGCCTGTCTTTTTTTTTTTTTTTTTAAGGGAGGAGTGTTCCTTTATACCTAACCCTTGGCAAAGTGCTTAGTCCACTTTAGGCAGTTACTAAAAGATTGAATGAATGAACGAGTGAGTCGGAGGAGGCGTAGTGATTGCACACACAGATTTTGGAGCTAGACTGCCTGGGTTGAAGTCCTACTTTCTTTCATGTAGTAGCTTATGACTCTGGGTTAGTTATTTAATGTTTCAGGGCCTCAAGTTTTTTGTTTCCTTCTGCACATGGGAATAATAATACCTAACTCAAGAGTTATTTTAAGGATTGACTGAGTCATCGTATGTAACATACTTACATGAGTGCTTGACGTAAAGTACATGTATTCGACGATGATAAAGGGCAAACTGTTAGCTGTTGGTGAATTAACTTGGAAATCGTATAGGGAAGCATCGTTGTGATTAATTTGTAAGTCATTTGGGAAATGAATGTTTGCTTCTAATGCATATGCAGTATAATGCCTTTATTTTAAAACTAATAGTGGGATAAGTTATATAAATAGCTCATATTATTTTAATACTACATTTAATATCCAAAAAGGACCTTAAGTGTTTAAAGGTATGGAACTCTTGTTAGGCCCGGGTGACTGTTTTGAATCGCTTTAATGCTTCAGTTTGGGTAGCTATAAAGTTGCAGAGTGTTTGTTACACTTAATAAGATGGAAAATCGTCTAGTGTAGAGCAAGGAAAAGTTATTTGCACATGTTCCTCAAAGAGCAAATTGACTTTAGGTTATATGAATACTTGCAGGTAAAAATACCAATGTATCGTTATAGCTAAAGTGTTTGAGAAAAGAATAATTGTTATACTTTTGTGCCCTTAAAATTTATTTATATAAAACAGCTGTTTTTGATTAGGCTGTTCTCATAACCAAGAAGTGATGTTTCATGGGGCAGAGTTCAGCTGAATGTATATCTGTGGCACAGATCTGGGGGATGTGTTCCCTTCACCTCCTTCTTGAGCTCTGTGCCCCATCTCCTTCCCATTTAATGCAAAAATTTGAAAACTGTACTGTTTTTCTCCTCATCTATAGAATACATAATAAACTTGCTTACATGCTCCAGGCTGTATGCTAGGAAACTATGTCCTCTTAGTAAGTTCTCCAGTTTCTCCCTACACCTACATTTCAAGTTCTTATCAGCACTGTAGTTCCTGCTTACAAAAGGCTCATAAGAGCAGGCTGCTTTGCTTCCACCTCTAAGAGACTGGGGACTTTTTTGGTGGGTGTGGACATAATTAGCGAAAGGATGAACTGGAGGGGAGGATAGAGCTGTATGCAATTAGAAATTTAGAAGCCATTTTTCATAGGGGAAAAATAAACATGATATTTAAATTCTATGGAGATATTCATTCTATAATTCTACCATATTATGGATTAATTTCTTTTTACTAGCCAGAAAACTTAAAACAGCATTTATTTGTAGCACCATTACTGTAGGAAAAGTTCCCAACTACAGGTTTAGAAATAAACTTTTCCAACCCAAATAAAATCTTCAACTAAGTTGGGGGTTTCTGTTCAATGTTTCTTTGTTGCCTCTCCAGACTTTTGTGATCTGAGAAGTAAAAGTTCTGATTTTTTCCTGCTTCTAGTTTTATCTTACTTTAGTACAATGTCCTTCCCCAGGCACATGGGAGCTTTGTATACTCCAATAAATATGCCTTTCTTTGTCTCCTAAACATGTGCCTGTCTTCTGTTAGGGATTATGTACTTGTCTACATTTGTCATTGATTTGGGAATATTTAGGAAGGTGAAAAATGACATACATTCTTGTGACTGTAGACGAATCAGATTATAGCTGTATAATGTAATTAATTTAGTAAAGTAAGAAGAAGTGCTTTGGCTGGGTGTGGTGGCTCATGCCTGTAAATCCCAGCACTTTGGGAGGCCGAGGCTGGTGGATTGCAAGGTCAGGAGTTCAAGACCAGCCTGGCCAATATGGTGAAACTCCGTCTCTACTAAAAATAGAGAAATTAGCTGGACGTTAGGCGGGGTGCATGGCTCATGCCTGTAATCCCAGCACTCTGGGATGCCAAGGCAGGGTGGGTCATCTGAAGTCAGTGGTTCAAGACCAGCCTGGCCAAAATGGCGAAACCCTGTCTCTACTAAAAATAAAAAAAATTAGTCTGGCGTGGTGGTACATGCCTGTAATCCCATTTACTCGGGAGGCTGAGGCAGGAGAATTGCTTGAACCCATTAGGTAGAGGTTGCAGTGAGCTGAGATTGTGCCATTGCACTCCAGCTTGGGTGACAAGAGCAAAACTTCGTCTCAAAAAAAAAAAAAAAACTGGACGTGGTGGTACGCACTACTCGGGTGGCTGAGGCAGGAGAATCGCTTGAACCCAGGAAACGGAGGTTGCAGTTAGCCAAGATCGTGTTACTGCACTCCAGCTTGGGCGAAAGAGCAAGCCTCCGTCTCCAAAAAAAAAAAAAAAAAAAAAAAAAAAAAAAAAAA
>NC_045438.1:28468274-28472082 GCF_002776525.5 Piliocolobus tephrosceles | reverse complement strand
AATTTTGAAATTTTGGTAGTTTGGCTGTAGAGATCTGGCTCATTTCTGAATGCTAATGACTGTCAGATACCATCTATATTTGAGGAAAATAATAGGAATTATTGATTGAACAGCATAAAATTAAAATCATACTTAGAGATTTGGGTAACTCAGGCTTTAAAGACATGTAAACATGGGATATCTTAAGTTTTAAATTATTTTTTGAAAATGAATACATGTTTTAACTAAACAAGAGTGAAGGTCTTTGCTAGGTACAAATGATAAGCCTAGAAAAAAACAAATGTACAAATGCCTGCTCTGAAGGAGCTTGCAGTACAACTCAATTGGGTTCTAAAACAACTTTTTAAGTATAATATTTATGAAGTCTTGCATGGTTCTTTCTTTTGAGGAATAAAACTTTCAAAGAATTTGTTGCTGAGTAATTGAGATGAAGTTTGAGTAAGAAAAGGTAAGTTGGCAACTGAAAGTTGAAAGCAACTCAGGCTATTTATAGGTGGGCTAGAAACATGTAACTTGATCAACGTATTCTATAATTAATGTTTTTACTAAGGTTACTAAGTGTGTGCTCGTTCATTTCTCATTGTCCAAATAATGCAAAGTTACAGTATATCATCTGGTAGAATATTTTTAGGTGAAATTAGGAGTAAATATATATAGTGTCTTTTTTAAAGATAAATTATTGGTTGTTAATTTTTTATTTATTATTGAAAATGGGGATATATTTTAATGTTTCCAGACTGAATTTCTTTGGAATTATAGCATTTCTGAATTATTTTCTATTATAGTATAATCACACAGGATATATTTAGGCAATTGTATAAGTGCATTATTAATCCTTTGCCCCCTGTTATTTTCTTAGAACAAGGTTTATTTACAGAAGAATCAATAGAGAGCTGACAGGTAATAAATGAGTGAAGTGGATGACTAGAAATTGCAGGCCTCAGAAAAATGTGGGTTTTGGTAGAAAATGTTAGCTAGTATTTCCAAAATACTGAGTAAGAAAAAAAAAAAAATCCCATCTGCAGGATGGATCTGACCCAGGCACTGCCAGTGTGTGACCCCTATCCTGAAGGACAAGGTGGTGGTTTGAGTTGTCTGTTGCTATGAAACATACCATTCCAAAACTTAGGGGCTAAAAATCCCAGTTTTCTTTTCTGATTCTGGAGGATCACAATCAAATTCTTTCTTGGGCTTTATCATGCAAGATGGGCTAGGGTGGGGTCATCAGAGCCTTCTTCATGTACACATTTGTTTGGCACTTGTGCTGGTTGGTTATCTCTTGCATTTCTCCTCCTGCATTTTCTGGATGACTTGGGCTCCCTGATAGTTCGGCAGTAGCCAGGTAATCAGACTTCTGACATTCTTGCGTGTTTACCCCAGAGCGAGGATTTCGAGAAGTCTAGGAGGAAGCTACCAGGCTTCTCGTGACCTCAGAAGTTACTCATTGTCACTTGGCTGTGTTCTATTGGCCAATTAATCATAGGCCAACTCAGATTCGAGAGGATGGAGGAATAGGATACACTTCTCAATGAGGGAATGGCTAGCACACAGAGAGGGGAAGGAGTTGATTGTGGCTATCTTTGGTGAAAAGCTACTCAGATGTCATTCCAGTCTCTTTGTACCTGGCCTTACCTGCCTTTCCTGATCTTCTTGCTTGCTTCTCTTATGCAGGATCCCCTATACCCTGGAGCTTGACTTTAAAATCTGCATCTGTATATAAATGCATATCCTATGTGTATTTATCTCTTAGCCTTGCTTTGTTGGTAACTTCATACTGAATAATCTTTTTGTTCATCACGAACATAAATGCCTTGTGCAGGGGTCCGGTATTATTCTTTATCCTAAGGACTATATAGATTCAATTCCCCATATATAATAGAACTCAACTATATTTTTGAATTGATTGATATTTGATATTTTAGAAGGATTGGGTATTTGTTGTTTGCAGGACACTTTATTATATAGCCTTTTTCCCCCCTGCTAAAAATTATGGGGCCGGGCGCCGTGGCTCATGCCTGTAATCCCAGCACTTTGAGGGGCTGAGGCGGGCAGATCACGAGGTCGGGAGATCGAAACCATCCTGGCTAACAGAGTGAAACCCCATCTCTACTAAAAAAAAAATACAAAAAATTAGCCAGGCATGGTGGCGGGCGCCTATAGTCCCAGCTACTCAGGAGGCTGAGGCAGGAGAATGGCGTGAACCCGGGAGGCGGAGGTTGCAGTGAGCCGAGATCACGCCACTGCACTCCAGCCTGGGTGACAGAGCGAGACTCCATCTTCAAAAGAAACAAAAAAACAAAAAGTTATGCTTGATTCCCAAAAATCTTTTCCAAAAAGTATGTAAATTTAGATTTTATACACAAGTGCCAATTTGAATTTGGGAAGAACAGAGTACTGAGAAACGAGATACTCTTTTAAAGAACATGATAGGGTCTGTCGGAAGTTCTTGTGAAATGTCAGCTAGCTATTATTCTGTGTAGTGTAATAAATTAAGCTGCTGCCTTCGTTTGTTGGCAGCCAAGTTGCCAAAGGCCCTTGTTTGTTTACATCCAGTGATATTTACTCTAAGGGACTATTGGACACAGATGCAGTATTTTAGAGTAGGTAGTAATTTTTGAGATCACATGTTACATGTGAAAAACATCCCAGAGGCTATACGAAAATTAATTGCCAGTATTTGAGTTACTTGGTTTTTCTACTCCCAGTACAGTAGTTACATTTAGCAGTCATCCAATAACTGTTATCATTGAGACTTGACATACTTAAATAGCATCAGTGTAGGATTTCCTTTCTTTCTCGTTTAGAAACTTTGACTTTACTGTGCTTATTACTAAACTCTATTTGCTTCTTGCCACACTTCAAAGAAAGGGAGAAGATACCTGACTAGGAGGCCCTCTGAGCTGTAGGCGGGTGGGGCAGGCTGGAGGACAATGTTTTTCCCTTAATTGAGGGAACTTTCTTTTAACAGTACTTTAAGATAAGAAAATGTTTACATTTCTTTAAAATACTTTGTATCTTCAGCTTAGGACTGCCACTGTTTTTGTGGGGACTTAGTGCATAAATTTATTTGTCTGTAGAAATGATGGGATACTTTGTCAGATCACTTAATTGCTAAGATATTAGTGTAATTTAGAGAAATAAACTTTCAATAATTTTCCCATCCCCTATGTTATGGATTGAAAATTGTGTCATCTCTGTTTTGCAGGGAGAGGAAAAAGACTAATCCCCTTTTTAAACTTAGCTTGAAGCCTGAAGCTTGAAGGCAAAGTCCAGGGTAGCAGCCCTTAAAATGAAAGGCCCATTCTTATAGCTATTTACGCATCTCAGGAGAGACTAATACTTTGTTAATCCGCTTACAGCAAAATTTCTTCCATAAATTGGGTTTAGATCCCTGTTTCCAAAATTGTGTGTTGGACACTGTTAACAGGTGTTCCATTAACAAGAGTTTTGTGGTTCAATATTTTGGTGTAAACAAAGTTTACTGCAGTTAGCAAGCAATGAGTTTCTGGGGGAAAGAAGTGTTTACTGCAGGACTTCTTGTAGCATATAATATCCTGGTGAGTGTTTTGAATCTCTAAAAGAGAGATGCAGAGATTTTGTAGCAAGTAACATATTCCAAATTGTTTTTGAACTAGGAGCCATTATTATTATTATTATTATTATTATTATTATTATTTGCAGAATTGTTATTACCATTGTTCCAGGGAACACAGTTTGTGAAATTCCCAAACATGGCTATCCCTTTATATGTTGAAAAATGTTAAAAATATACTTTGGAATTAGTGAGATATTTTAGGCTTTTTTGTAA
>NC_045438.1:28461282-28468174 GCF_002776525.5 Piliocolobus tephrosceles | reverse complement strand
GGGCTGGAGTGCAGTGGCCAGTTCTCAGCTCACTGCAAGCTCCACCTCCCGGCTTTACGCCATTCTCCTGCCTCAGCCTCCGGAGTAGCTGGGACTACAGGCGCCCGCCACCTCGCCCAGCTAGTTTTTTGTATTTTTAGTAGAGACAGCGTTTCACCGTGTTAGCCAGGATGGTCTCGATCTCCTGACCTCGTGATCCGCCTGTCTCGGCCTCCCAAAGTGCTGGGATTACAGGCTTGAGCCACCACGCCCGGCTTACTTTATATCTTCTATAGAGAAAATTTATATTTATGTCTTAAAGCCCAATAAAACATTTTAACCTAAATATGGGGGAAATAAGTGACATGTTGAAAACATACACAATGTCAACTAAGAGGATATATACCATTGTCACTGCCTAGAAGCAACTCATAATCTTAGTAACTGGTCTTCAGTTAATAGCATTTTAAGCATTTTGTATTCCAACATGATAGTTTCTTTATTCGACATGGGAGTTTTGTTGCATATGTTTTAGAAACTGCTTCAGTGTCTTGGGTATATGTGTTACAAGTTTTTCCATTTAAAAGTGGCACAGTTTCAGCGTTTTCTTGCAGAACATTGATTTCCAGGTAAAGATCACTGCCACTCAGTTGGAGAGGCTGTCTTACCTCATTTAATCCTCATAGCAACCCATTCAGGCTGTTGGTATTATCCTCATTTTACTGATGATGAAACAGAAGCACAGAGAGGTAAAGTAACTTGCCCAGGGTCACACTGCTAGTGGCAGGGCTGAGATTTAGACCTAGGCAATTCGTTGTCAGGGTCTTTACCCCTGTGCCATTCAGAGAAATTATTTTGTTTCTATCTTTAGTGAACCGAATGCTATTTCTTCAAGTATATACAGAGCAAGTTAAAAGTACAAGGGAATGTTTGCCTGTCTAGTAGTTTGTGTTTGTTTTTGTAATAAAAGCTCTACTGCCTTTGGTATTTAGAGAAGGTTACGCCAGTCTGGATTCTAGGCAATTCATTGGTAGTAAAATAGGTACTTTGGGAAATCACCTTAACTGCTTTCAGGTACCAAGATGCTATTTACTACAATGAAGTAGTAAATACTTTTACAAAATTCTGCCATTTAGTAAATAATTTTGTGTCGCCTTGACGTCGACTGGCATTTCATGGTCAGCTGCTCATAAAACTGGGGCAAATTGTATCATCGCAGGAAAGAAGAATATATATTGAGCACTCTGTATATTCGAAGTACTTTAAGATGGAATTTGTTTAATCCTCATAAGATGAGAATTATTATGCTCATCTTAAAACTCAGGTACATGACATAACTGGTCCCAGATGACGTGACCTATATGTAGATCAGCTTTGGTTTGAATCTCAGTCATTTTCATTGTACTGAGAGGTGTAGAGTCAGTGCAGTTATTGTTTTTCTCGCTTCTGTGTGCATGTGTCTGAGTGGCAGTGGGGCCTCAGTTCACAGGGAGGACATCTTCTATGGCAGGCTGTGGTCTGGCTCTTCCTAGCAGCATTTGGGGAGGGCCATGGCTGTAGTGGGGGCCACAGGAACCAAGGGGGAAGTAAGAGTTCCTGTAGATAGAGCAGAAGAGAAAGCCCTAGGCTGGAACCTTCTTCTCTCCCCATTAGTAATCATTTGAAAACTGGAAACTCCATAGATGCATTAAAAGTCTTCTGGAACCAGCATGACACAGAAGATATGCTTTGAGAACACCACTGCCACCACCATCATCACTGCTGGCATTAATGTTTGTATTTTTCTTTAGAAGATGAAGCATCAGATCTTCTTAAGCCTAGAAATAGTACAGTAAGATGGCTGTGAGTCTCCCTATCTCCAGGTCTTCCCCAACAATCTAGATTGTTTCGGTACCCTTGCTGTTGCATGAGAACTTTCCACTCAAATCCAAGGACAATTCTCTTTGGGTGTGAAACAGCTTGGCGTTCTCATAGTTACCGATGAACAGCTCTTTTTCACGTAGTAAAGTCATTTATATATTTCAGGGGGACACAAGGACTTTAAAGTCTTGGCCTACCACAGACCCAAAGGTTCTAAAATAAAATGACCTATTTGGTGGTTCAAAAATGCCTTTGATTAAATTACTGGATATTTGAGAAGGTGATGAATGAGGACTGCCTGGTGGGAGAGAATATACTTGTAATAATCTTTTAGTCATGGATCTTTTTCATAGCATGTAGAGTTTCTTCGTTTATAAATATTAGCCAAGTGATCAACTCACTACAGCTCTTTCAGGAGCTTCTCCATTTTTAGGTGAAGTGATTTGAATTTCTTAGGAAGCCATAGTTATGGGGATTGCCTTATTCTTGGTCCTAAACCTAGACCTGTTTTATAAATAGATGATTTCCAGGCCAAGGTGTCCCTGCATGACATGTTCCCATAAATGTCCTGCTGCCACAAATTGCAAATCTTGGCAAAAATAGAATTCTGTGTCCACTCAAACTGTTCCTGCTTTCCTAGGATGACATCCCATGCTGCCTTTTACCTGTAGAGTTCTGTGGGTGATGTCTGTATGCTTTCATATTTATCCCCTGAAATTCTGTGCCTTTTTAACCACCTTGACATGATATCATTTCTCTGTACCCAGGCAAGTGGTTTGTATGGAGGGATCTTCCAAAGTCAGCCAACCTAGTGCAGGGAGGACAAAGAGAGGGAAGGAAAATATGAATAAACTCTGTGTTACTGGGGACCCAGGCACGATGGAATATTCTTGAGAAAAGGGTTTGCTCAAGCAAGCTTAACTCCCTGGACAGCCTTTGAGGAGAGGAAAGGAAGGAAGCATGCATTTTGTAAAGAGTAAAACATTTCACAAGGTACTGAAAACAAAATCCACAGAAATGCCCAGGCTGCCCAGCCTTTGACTTAGCCCAGTAGGCCCAGAGGTTGTCGTTCAAATGAAAGAGGGGGTCTTTGGGTTTCAGAGCCAGGAACAGAAAAATGGTCAGGGGCCTGGAAGAGGAGAACAATTATGGAAGGAAAGGGCGGTTGCTCCTCCTCTGTCATTCTACAGAGGTGCTGTCTATGTCAGTGCTGAGGAAGCCCTGGGCCAAGCCCAGGTGGCCCCTGAGAGGAGACTGCCCAAGGCACTCCTGGCAATGGAGGTGGCTTGCAAGAACAGCCAAGGACTGGAGAAGCCAGTGTGGGCTGACCAGAAACAGGGGTATCAGATGCATGGACATAGCACTTCCTGGAGCACATGGCTGCAGGGAGGAGTAGATGTTGCCCCTCGGAAGCCTTTTGGGAACCTGAAAACAGACTGGGCGGTGGGTGGCTGAGGACTCCCACAATTATGTGAATGTAGTATCAGCCAGAGACCTTTTGTTTGTTGCCATTGTGGGGTAGTTCACACCTCTGAGATTATGCTTCCTGGTTAGGTGGCGAGAAGCACTTGTTTAGGTGTACTTTAAAAAATTTTTAATTGATAGTGCTCGAATACAATATGTCACTTATAAAACTTTGTTCTGTGAACCCTTGGCCAGTAAGTTTTAATGCTTAGAGAGAGCCACTCTTCAAATTTCTACCTGAAATCGTAATAATCTGAGCATCTTGAAGAAATGATTGAAAGTGAATTTTATTAGGAAAAAACAGCTTACTCAGCAAAATGTTAAAGTGCACAGAATTCTTTTTAGATTAAGATAGATCTTTTCATGGATATGCTAAAGCATTTCTGCATGATTCAATATTTTCCCACCCCTGAGTACTAGTTTTCTTTTTCTGTTAGTGGAGTTCTCTAGGCTTCTAAGGGCTCCATGCTGATAAGAGCTGGGGCCAAAGTCTGTGTAGTCTTTATCAAGGAATAAGGCTAGGGAAAGTGTGTGTTTATGTTGGAGGTGACTGTTTTGGGGCCATTCACTTCCTTCCTTCCCCCATACACATACTACCTGCTTCTTCCCCATCTCATTTGTATTAGTGGACTAAATTAATGTTGAACAACCAGTTGAATTGTGAGGATTTTGTGCAATAATATTACATGCATTGTATTTCTCAAAGGATCAGCTTACATTGAGCTCAATATATAAATGACTGAGATGCAAAACAGTTGTTATGGGGTGATTTTGCATTCAAGTAGCATTTAAAAAAAATTCAAAAGTAGTTTGTATTGAATAAGTAATGATAGCATTGAAATGAATTTTCAATTTCAAAGATTTTAAGAAAACCTTTGAAAGCATATAAATTTTGCTTTATTCAGATATTGTGAAATATTGTGAATATATGAAATTGTGAAAACATATAAAATTTATTTGGTCTCACATGAATCTTCTAGATTGTGACATATGTCATTAAGCTGGTGAAACTGTAGTATGAAATGTTTTTCTTTTCAGGGGCAGGAATATGAAATGCTACAAATCTACATAATGCTGTATTATTGATATGTATCCTCTATGCCTGAATATCTTCAAAGTTGAATATTTATACCATTTAATATTTTATTTGTATTACATATTGGGAAAAAGTAAATAAGGAAAATATTATTTGTTTGAAAATGAACCTTATCTATAGATTCTAAAATTGTACTTGTACGTAGACAATCAACTCTCTTTAGTCTCTGAATTGTTATGTTTTATTGTATTTGGAACGTGAATCATTTTGCATTTGGAGAAGTTATATGTTGTATGGAATAATAGATGAGATGAGGGTAAAAATCTACCACTTTTGTTTAAGCCATATCAGATACTAATTGTCTCTGTCTTAAGCATAGCATCTGTAGGTTTCTCTCTGATGAACATATATTTAGTTCAGCAGTGGTTTTATTCATTTTTGTGAACTGTTACACTTTAGGCACTGCATGTATATGAAGATAATGTAAGTATTATGAATACATTATTGGTGCATTTTTAGTTATAATTTCCATACAAATCATTACACATACACCACACACACACACACACACACACACACACACACACACACACGTGTACATGGGCAGAACATTTATGTTGATTTTATAATGAATAAAACATTTTAAATGAACTGTTTGGCCACAGCGCTTATATGTCTACTTATTAACATAAGACTCATAATTTAAATGTATGCAATTACTTAAAAATGAATCAGCCTCCTTTAGAAATTAGATGACAAGTTTACTTACATGGCCAAACCTCTTTGTAGTTTTGGAATTCAGAATGGAAATTTGAAGGCTGGACGCCAGGACTGTGGGAGGTACACAAAGAATCGTTTTTCCAGGAATACTGTTTTCCAGGTTTCTGTGAAAAGCAAATGCATGCCTTTTCTGAGTGATGAAATAGAGGAACAGAAAGGTGTCAATATATATGCATTCTGCTTGCACACTCACAAGGATTCCTGCAATTATGCTGAAAGGGCATTTTAATGCAAAACTGTAATGTTTAAATGGATTCTTATTTCTGTATTATTGAGGAAAGTACTCTGGTGAAGTTTTCAAATTCACAGCAATGTACGCCCGTTTCTCCTTGGGGTAGTTAAAAAACAATATATGCCCATTTCAGCACTTTGGGAGGCTAAGGTGGGTGGATCACTTGAAGCTAGGAGTTCGAGACCAGCCTGGCCAACATGGTGAAACCCCATCTCTATGAAAAATACAAAAATTAGCCATTCATGAAGGTGCATGCCCACAATCCAAGCTACTCCGGAGGTTGAGGCAGGAGAGTTGCTTGAATCGAGGAGGCAGAGGTTGCAGTGAGCCGAGATCGCACTACTGTACTCTAGCTTGGGTGACAGAGTGAGAGTTAGTCTCAATAAAACAAAAACAAAACCATCCAAGCGACCACACACACACACACACACACACACACACACACACACACACACACACACACACACAATATATGCCAGTTTCTCTTATCCTCATGTGAGAGGGAAATCGGAACTTCTCAGCTGTCAGGTTTCTCCTTGGTGTCTTTCATGCTGGAGCCTGGCAAGTTTGTTCCCAAACGCCTGACAAGGCCTCAGAGATGATCATTAGTGACAACACACATTTATTCCTCTAGAAATTTAAGATTCGCTCCCTTGATTCTGCTTGTTTAATAAATTCCAGACAAAGAAGAGTAATAGCACATACATTTTGCATACTAAAGAATTACTTAGAATTTGCCTCTTGTTGACTCTGTGACATTGAGATTCTCAAGGAGACAGGAAGAAAATAGAGGTTTTTATATTAGACAATAGTTAGATGCATTGCTCTTAGCATCAGTCTAGTGAATCTCCAAAATATGGAATCATTGTCACTGGTAGCAGCTATATTTGGTTTTCATTACCCAGTTATAGTAGCTATCAATGACAAGACATATTTTTTTCTTTTTGACTTGGAGTTTCATTCTTGTTGCCCAGGCCGGAGGGCAATGGCGTGATCTTGGCTCACTGCAACCTCTGCCTCTTGCGTTCAAGTGATTCTCCTGCCTAAGACTCCCAAGTAGCTGGGATTACAGGTATGTGCCACCATGCTTGGCTAATTTTGTCCTTTTAGTAGAGGCAGAATTTCACCATGTTGGTCAGGCTGGTCTTGGACTCCTGACCTCAGGTGATCCACCTGCCTTGGGCTCCCAAAGTCCTGGGACTACAGGCGTGAGCCACTGCACGCAGCTGATAAGACGTGATAAGACGTGTTTTTTAGCCGGGCGCGGTGGCTCAAGCCTGTAATCCCAGCACTTTGGGAGGCCAAGACAGGCGGATCACGAGGTCAGGAGATCCAGACCATCCTGGCTAACACAGTGAAACCCCGTCTCTACTAAAAAATACAAAAAACTAGCCGGGCGACGAGGCCGGCAACTGTAGTCCCAGCTACTTGGGAGGCTGAGGCAGGAGAATGGCGTAAACCCGGGAGGCGGAGCTTGCAGTGAGCTGAGATCCGGCCACTGCACTCCAGCCTGGGTGGCAGAGCGAGACTCCGTCTCAAAA
>NC_045438.1:28333774-28461182 GCF_002776525.5 Piliocolobus tephrosceles | reverse complement strand
AAAAAAAAAAAAAAAAAAAAAAAAAAAGACGTGTTTTTTAGAAACTGCTGTGGTAACTCCTTGGAGTTTAACAGGTGCTTTGTGTACTATCCCATGTTTTCTACTAAGGATGATAAGCTCTGTCATATCTGCGTTACAGGACTGGAAGTTACAATTATTATAATGTTAAATCATTTTTAAACAATCTTGCTATAGGTGTTTACAGAAGAATGACATCTTAGATCCAACTAAGAAGATAGAGAAAGTTTCAGGTTTCGTCTTGCTGGCACAGTTGGATAGGATTGGGTTTTAGGGGAAGAAGGTAAATACATTCTGGTTTTAGGGGAAGAAGGTAAATACATTCTGAAGAGAGAGAAGTTTGGAAGGGAGTTGATACTGTAAGGATGCTGACATGGCTCTTGGGGAGAAGGGAAGATTGGAACGAGAGGTTGGGGCCACTTTGTGGAAGGTCTTAAAGGTCAGTCTTGACTGAAGAATTGGGATTTCTTTTCATCCATGTTTGCTTGTGATCTGCCCACTCTTCAGAATACCCAATTGCTCTAGCAGGGATCACTGGGTCTACTGAACTGGAACTGTTCTAATGGATTGACATTGCAGTGGGAAGAGGGAGCTCTCGATGACAAGATGGCATGGTTTTGTGTCTCAGATCCACCCTTATTGGTTAACTGACCTTGGATGAGTTACAAAACATCTCTGTGCCTTAGTGGTGTTGTGAAGATTTAAGTGAGCTAAAGCACACAGGCCCACTGGAAATAACTAAAAAAAAAATGCTTGGTTACTATTGAGCCTCTTATGAGCTTGGTTACTATTGAGCCTCTTATGCTATCTGAGACAGTTTCCTCCTCTATTCTGTCATGAACACAGTTTTCAATGAGTATGTGGAAGAATCTAGAGACAGTGTGATGAGAGAGGGAGATGGTCAACACAGGTCAAGGTGTGGGTTAGAGGAAAGAATGGCACTTTGTATGAATTGTTGCCACTTCCTGTACTGAAGCCTGCCTTCCTAGAGCAAAGATACTCTCCTATTTCCTTCCCTTGTTCTGGGAAGAGAATGAAGGTGTGTCCTCAGTCCAGCCCTACTTTGATAGGCTTTGAGCCTGAGCTCAGGTGTCCTGATGAGTCCTGCTTGGTGCCTGAGGAGAAGAAAAGGGTTGTGGCTTGTCAGCCCAGACAGGCAGGAAATGCTTTCTTAACACTATGTGGGTGAGGTTTCAGCTACATGCTGTGTCAGTAGATCCTCAGACTCTTGGCGTTTCCAAACATTACTAGTTTCTGCCATTTGCAGTAATTTGGAATGTTGGAAGCTGGTAACTTACAACTTCTCTGAGACCCATGAACCGAAGTTGCAAGTCCTAAAGGTGGGGTGCATAGAAGCTGGTCCCTGCATACCTGTTCAACATCTGCAGCCAATTGTCATCACAAAGGGATGAAACTGTGCTTGCAAAGAATGGTTTTATGGCCAGGTGCAGTGGCTCACGCCTGTAATCCCAGCGCTTTGGGAGGCCGAGTTGGGTGAATAACCTGAGGTCAGGAGTTTGAGACTAGCCTGGCCAACATGGTGAAACCTCGTCTCTACTAAAAACACACACACACACAAAAAGCCAGCTGTGGTGGCGTGTGCCTGTAATCACAGCTACTCAGGAGGCTGAGGCAGGAGAAGTGCTTGAACCTAGGAGGCGGAGGTTGCAGTGGGGCCAAGATTGCACCATTGCACTCTGGCCTGGGCAACGAGAGCGAGACTCCATCTCAAAAAAACAAACAAACAAAAAAAAGGTTTTATTAGGGAGGGTTAGGGAGGGAATTCAGTGACAGATGACAGGATGACTCCCCTGACTTCTGAAAGAAATATCAATCTGGAGAAAGACAAAAATCCATATAACTTATAACTTGTAACACTTAAACACTTCTATAGTTGCAAATCTGAGGATCCTGGACGTTCAGCCCATATTTCTCTGGAATATCCAGGTGGATGGCTTTCTCAGTATCCTAGGGAATAGACTGAAATTTGAAGAAGTTGGTGAGGAGAATCCTGTGAGGAGCCAGGCAATTCTGGGTAAGCCTCTGGTCTTTGCCAGCTTACCTGCGCAGGGAACTTCTATCCTCATATCTTACTGGTGGAGTGGTAGGCTGGAGGCTCCTCTGATTGGTGGGATTTGGAGGTAAGGTGAGCTTGCAGATGCTCCCTGAACATGATCTAACATGATCGCTTAGGAACTTTCAAAGTTCAAAGATCACTTGTAGAATGTGCAGGGAGTCTTGTGGGAATGGCTGGGAAGGCAAGCTCACTAAGAGATGAGCAGCCCAGCCTGTACAGGACAGTGCAAAGGAGAAAGTGGCTGAGGAACACGGGGCAGCCATGGTAGGAGGGTTTGGAAGCGTGGGAGTTCATATTTTACATTATGTTGGTACTTACCACACGAATGGCCGTGTTGGGAAAAGAACCTTTATCCAGAGAGGGAATCTGAGGACATAGTAAGAGTTGGGTTTCGAGAAGCTGTGCTGCATCACGGGAGAGCTAGGTGTTACAGCCTTTTGCAAAAACCCAAATTTATTTAATTTTCCTTTAGCCCAGACTTTTCCTTTTCTGTTCTAATTTTCTCCGCCCATGTACCAACTCCCCCCGCCCCCGGCCCGCCCCCGACTCCGCAATGTAAAGGCTCAAGAAGCCTTTTTCTTTTACAGTGGGGTCAACTTGCTTTTGATATTGAAAGTTGTTGCCAACATACAGGGTTGTTGCAAAAAGACTTCTTCGTTTCCTAGAGGAGGGCTTGAGTAGGGAGAAAACCATGTGGACTTCTCACTTCTGGGAACTCAAGTATTAACTAGATTCATTTTTGTGTGTAGATTTAGACGGGAAAATACAAGGAAGTGGGAGAGGAAAAAGCTACCTTGTATTTTTCAATACGGAGAAAACTATCAAGTGATCACCATGATGGCACATTTAATGGTTGCATCTAAGTCTGAATAGAATTTTTGAGAAGGCTGGGCTTTTTTGACATCTCTCTTTAATCAATATATAATAATAACAACTAACCTTTAAACATATTGCCTGGTATGTGCTTTATAATATCCTATATTTGAATATTGACTCATTTATATTTCACACTGTTTTTTTTTTTTTTTTTTTACGCGGAGTTTTGCTCTGTCAGCCCATCTGTCAGGATGGAGTGCAGTGGTGTGATCTCAGCTCGCTGCAACCTCTGGCTTCCGGGTTCAAGCGATTCTCCTGCCTCAGCCTCCCAAGTAGCTGGGATTACAGGTGCCTGCCACCATGCCTGGCTAATTTTTGCATTTTTAGTAGAGATGGGTTTTCACCATGTTGGCCAGGCTGGTCTTAAACTCCTGACCTCAAGTGATCCGCCCACCTCGGCCTTGGCCTCCCAAAGTACTGGGATTATACATGTAAGCCACTGTGCTCAGCCCTATATTTCATGATTCTATGAGAGTAGGTATAGTTATGGTCTCTATTTTATAGTTGGGGAAACCGAGACCCAAACGTGAAGAAAACTTGCTCAAGGTGACATGCTAGGAATGTGGTGGGGCTGCTTTGAAACCCTGGCAGCCTGGTTCCAGAGGCTGTCCTATTACTTACTACACTGTGTCCACTGTCCACTGCTAGAGTCTGAGAAAGCAGTAACGACATTTCTCCATTTCAGTGATCTTGCATACTGGATTTGCCCAGTTTACTTTGCAAGTACCCATTCCACTTTTCTAGGATCGTTGAAGCACGATTTAATACTTGAATATCTTAGTGCTGGTATCTTCTCTAACTCTAGAGAAGATATTTCACAGATATTCTTGAAAAATTCCTTGGGATAGTATTAGACTTTGGGTTAAGTAATTTATTTATTAGACAAATTTCTTGGCTTTCATGATTTGGGTAAAGTATGGTTAATCTGTGTACTTCTCATTATACACTAAACACGTGAAAGTCACCAGAAAGCCAACTACAATGACTCACATCGACTTCTATGGATACATTAATGCTGTTTTGGAGGACCCTCTATGTGCTGAAAGCTCCATAATACCTAATGTTGGTGGATGCGTTCTGGTGTGTATGTGTTTCCATGAACTTAACAAACTAACACACAGCATTCTAACATGATCACTTAGGAACTTTCAAAAATTTGCCCTCCAAGACAACATTCTCATTAGAGAAAATTTAGAAAAATAGCAGCACAAAGGAGGAGGCAAAAGTCACTTATATTATTAATATAATACTACTCTAGAGCTAACCACAGTTGAATTTTGTTTTGCCTCAGTATTTTTTTCCCATGCACATTCCTAGGCATGCTCTCTTACAGCAACAATTTGTGTAGTTAATCTGTTGCTCTCCCCACAGTTATATTTTAACTAGGGTACTGAATACAGAACGTTTTGCACATGCATTTTTTTCTGGAGAAACCACAGATATGTAGCCATTTATAGTGTTTCTTAGCTATCACATGCATCATTTCCTCTCCTACTTCCTCCTGTGGCTGGCAGTCCTGCTGCTGGCCTGCCTTGCCACTCCTGACATCTGAGTCATCACTGACATCTCTCTCCCCAGGCCTGCTCAAGGAGCTGTTACTAAGCGTTGTTATTTTTTTCTATCTAAGATTTTTCAGATCTGTACTTTATTTTTCAGCTGCCCCAACTCAATCCTAATCTGCACTTCAATCATCTCAGGCTGTCAGTGTCAGTTTCTTGGCCTTGAGCTCCTTCTCTTTTCAATTCACACTTTAAAAAGCCATTTTCTCCCAAGTGTTTTCTCACCTTTCGTTTCTTAGCAGAACTCCCCCCAACGTGGTTACACCTCCACGTTACTTTCCAGGTATGCCTACCTCATTTTATGATTCTTGATGGTGTTCTCATTCACTATATCCACTCCATGCAAGGCAGAGATACACCTTGCTGCTTTGTTACTGCATTGTTAAAGGTAAATTGGGCTGGCCCCAGAGAAAATTGTGAAATAAGGAAAGATTTTGCCATCTCCAACCCCTATTTTCCATTACATTTTTGACTCATTAGGGCTTTTTTCTTCTCTTGTTATAATTCCTGCTCTGCAATTCGTACTGCTAATCAAAATATGAAAAGATCTGATATTGGTTGTTTATATGTAAATTAATTTGATCACAAATTATTAATGTATGATCAATGTTTTATTGAAATGAAGCTAATGCAAGTAGATACAGTTTTTCATTTTGGGGGGAAAAAAAGCCCTTACTTGGCAGATAAAAAACCCAACAACCCTGTGCTGGTTCCTTCCACTTCAAATTAAAAGAAAAAAACAAAACACATTTCTCACTTTTCTTTTCTGAAGTATATAAGTCTGCGAATAACCATGGTGGTAAAAACAGAAAGGAGAAACAGGAAGAGAAAGAAAGAAATAGAACAATCAATAGAATATAGTAATATTATCAAGCTATGTCTTTTGATTAAAATGTATTATATGGTTTACCTTAATTAAAATGCATTATGTGTGCAGTTTTCTCAAAAAAGTTCTCCTTGTGTTTTATTGTTCAGTCCTTTATTCTCAGCTGTGTGTCCAGTTACTGTATCCATCTTAGACTATAAACTCATCAAGGCATTAAACACGTTGTTTTCTTTATTCCTGAATCTCAACGTCTAGTTAATGCCAGGCAGGCTGGGGACAGTCAATAAATGTTTGCCAATTATGTGATGATACTTTGGAACATAAGAATGTTACTTTGTATCTCTAGGGTTTTAGTTTATTTTTGCCAGATCAAACTTTAGAATTCGACTAACACTAATGTCAGAAATCTGTTTCAATAACCATCTACAGATAATGGCACCCAATTGTCCACAAGAAGATGCCCTTTGCATCCTGTGTGGGTGACAGCTGTGCTTCGATTCCTCTTGAATCTGTAGGACTACTTGGCTGTGAGACCTCGTGTATTGTCCTGGGGGTCTGCCAAAGAGGATAGCTAACCTCAGAACACAGGGAAATGAGGCAAGGGGGATTCAGAAGTGGTCATGTCAGGATTCTGGCTTGGCAAAGAGAAAGGTGTGGGTTGTTTTATGTTCCAAAGCTGGAGTTATTTCTTCTGTGACCCTGGCATGCCTTCATACTTAACAGACACCAATATTGTCCTTTCCTTGGTTTAGCCAAAACCAGGGGTTAGGGTGGGTAGTAAGAGGTGAAGGAGCTTTTCTTCAGAATGTATGAAGGGGATTGATGTAATATCTGCTTTCATAAACTGGATCTCCAGTGAGCCTTCCTTTAAAAAATAATTGTATGTAAAAACCATGTAATGATTCTGTAATTACAGTGTGTTGGCACAGTTGTTAAATTATAAATTTAATAAGCTCGGATGAGCTCAGTAAGAGAGTATAGGCTTTTCACTGGAGTGAAAGGACATTACTTGATGAGATATAGCGGAGAGGAAACAATAGACTTTTTGTGTAGCTGCCTGAAACTTCTGCTAGGTGAAGCCAAGCCAATAAATGAGGAAAAGGGGATAATGGATTGCCTAACCTGTGAACTTGGTCACCATGTTCTTTGAAAACAAAGTGAAATGCAATGTGTTGTCTTTGGACTGTCTCACAGTGCTTGCCCTACATCAGACAACCCTTGTCTAGTATTTCACGGATTTTGATTTGCTATTTATTTTGCATTTGCCTTCACGTTGCTATGTTTTAACCCATGAAATGAATTATTTATTCTGTTTATGCAAGCAAAAAAAATGTTAATAGCTCAAATAAAATGGGAATATATTTCTAATGGCATCATAGTATATGAGGTGGTATTTTTATTCTTGCTTAAGAGGCTGAGGATTGAATTTGTATACTAATTCAGATTTGGAGTGAGAAGAAAGTAGATGGGGCTTACATACAAGCAATCATTGAATTATTGATTTATACATAGGTTTTCTACATCAGGATGTTTTCTTTTTTGGAGGACACCATTAAGTATTAACAATGTTAAGAAATACTTCTGGCTGGGTGTGGTGGCTCATGCCTGTAATCCCAGCACTTTGGGAGGCCGAGGCGGGATCACGAGGTTAGGAGTTCAAGATAAGCCTGGCCAACATAGTGAAATCCCGTCTCTACTAAAAATACAAAAATCAGCTGGACATGGCAGTGTGTGCCTGTAGCCCCAAGCTACTCAGGAGGCTGGGGCAGGAGAATCACTTGAACCCGGGAGGTGGAGGTTACAGTGAGCCGTGATTGCGCCACTGCACTGTAGCCTGGGCAACAGAGTGAGAATTTGTGTCAAACAAACGAACAAACAAATACTTTTGATTAAGGATCTTAGCAAGTGGATTCTAGAATGGCAGCAATTCTCCATATCCAGGAAACTAGAGAAGGAGGCGCGTCAGGATTATGGTGGGCTGTGTTACAGTTCTACTCAAAGGGTTTATCGGGAAAGCAGAGACTTGGCCCATCCTCCACTGCTGTCATTGCTGAAGTACAAAAGTCATAATGGCTCCTCACTGTTTTCCTTGGAGCCTTGAGGTCTATCCATACTGTCTGGGTTATCCATATAATTTTGCCTTCAGGCCTTTAGACTCTCTAGCCCAGACTTCTTTTTTTAGTTAAGGAAAAGCAGCTATAATGAGCATGTCCCCTGGATGAATGCCATGTTACTCTTCCAGTTCTGGAAATGATCTGGCTCCAGGGTACTACCAGACCAGGCTTTGGCCTTGCCCAGATTCACCTCTGATCCTAAAGGCTCCTGAGAACTGGCCCTGTGTAGGGGGCTGTTTGCTGAGTTTTCTTGGGCTCTTTCTCCCAGGATGTAATACAGTGAAGTGTCAAGCCAGAGTTCTGAAATGGGTCAGTAAAACTTACAGGAGCTGTTTGAAGGGAAATTTGAGGTTATTACTGAGGAGGAAGAAGAGGGGGGAGAAAAGAGGTATAATATTAGTTTTCGGCCGGGCGCGGTGGCTCACGACTGTAATCCCAGCACTTTGGGAGGCCGAGGCGGGTGGATCACGAGGTCAGGAGATCGAGACCATCCTGGCTAACACGGTGAAACACCGTCTCTACTAAAAATACAAAAATATTAGCCGGGCGTGGTGGCGGGCGCCTGTAGTCCCAGCTACTGGGGAGGCTGAGGCAGGAGAATGGCGTGAACCCGGGAGGCGGAGCTTGCAGTGAGCCGAGATCGCGCCACTGCACTCCAGCCTGGGTGACAGAGTGAGACTTTGTCTCAAAAAAATAAAAATAAAAAATAAAAATAAATAGTTTTAATTTGTATGGTACTTCCCAGTATCATTTAATTAAATTCTCACCATTAAATAACTTAGGAGTAAAGAACTTTACTTTTGGAGACCTATTCAAAAGCAGAAAAACTCTTCAGATGTGTTTGGAGCAGAACTGTAAATGCTCTGGCTCAGTAAATTTGTGTTTTTTTTTTTTTTTTTTTTTTCTCATTACCCTTTTTCATTCTTAGGCTTTCTGTGTGAGGTATGATAGTCTGATAATGGCTTCCAAAAATAAAAAAAAAAAGTCCTAATTCACGGAAGTTGTGAATATGAACTTATTTGGAAAAAGGGTCTTTGCAGATGTGATTAAGTTAAGGGTTTTTAGATGAGAGATTATCCTGGATTATCCAGTTGGGTCATAAATGCAATTACAAGTATCCTTTTAGGTGGCAGGGGTAGATTTGATATGCAGAGGAGAAGCATGTAAAGATGGAGGCAGAGACTGAAGTCATGTGGCCATAGAAAGGAAATGCTGGTACCGTCAGGTAGACACGGAAAGAGGCAAGGACTGGATCCCTAGAGGCGTCGGAGGGCCTGCGACCTTGCTGACACCAGGATTTCAGTCCAGTGATCCTGCTTTTAAATTTCTAGTCTCCGACTTTTAGAGAATAGATTTAATTTGTTTTAAGCCACCAAATTTTGGTAACTTGTTATAGCAGTCACATGAAATCAATATAGGAGGAAAGAGAAATAAAAACGAAATAGTAAGCAACTTGTCCAGGAGGACCTTACCACCAAACTTAATTTTCTTGAAAGAACACCCTTTTATTTACTTACCTATAATATCAGCTTTTACTACAAGCCAGGTTTGGTTTAATTCTGATCATCAGATTACTTTCTAAAAGCAGCCCTCTAATTGTGTCATGCATGTTTGTCTGTATTCCCAACATAACTATAAATCTGGGATCTTGTTTGGCTTGTGTATAATTGTATCCACATTACTTGGCATGTAGTAGGTTCTCAATAAATATTTTCCAAATGAGTACATGCTTAAGTATGAACATTTTCAAAATCAGGACTCCAATCTGCTTTTCCAGCTATGTTTCTCACTATTCTTTTTATGTTCTTGCCAGGGAAAAATATCAAGTTGATGAGAGATAAATAATGAATAATAACTACAGTTTTCCTATGAATAATAACTGTCCAGATGACAGATGGCACTAGTTTAGACTGATTGAAGAATCAATATTAATTGGAACATTTTTGTTGTATCTCTTAAGAGAAAGTGGCAAATTAGGACAAATCAGATGAATAATAAGGATTTATTTTAAAATGTACTTTAAAGCATGTTTTTAGGGTCAGTAGAGATAAAACCCAAATGGATCCTATGCCTGCAGTATTCTACAGAGACAATTAATATTCAGCTTAATGTAAGTAAGGCATTGGACTTCAACTTTTAAAGGCATTTTAAAGTACGCATTGAAGCCAAAAGAGTTTATTCTATAGTTTATTAAGCTATTTAGTGAATTCCTAAACATTTCTTATCATCTGAAAGTAGTTTTCTGTTTGTGATATGCTGAATTTTATGCCCAGGATAGTATCTTGTCTAAGATAGTCACCTGAGCAGGATGGTTGATACTGTTTTCTCAACTTTTTGTTTGAAAGATTTAAGCATTTAGAAATTTTTACAAATGGGTTAATGAGTACATGTAAATCTTATTTCTATATTTGAAGTTTTAAATTTAGAAAAATTTAATACTACAAAGCTCAGACCACACTCCAGATAAATTAATCTCAATCCCTACATGAGTCACAGGCATAAGTATTTTTTGTTTGTTTGTGTTTTGTGAAGCTCCGGGTGATTCTAATGTGCAGGCAAGTTTGAGAACCGTTGCACTGTACCATTATCGCACCAAAGATAATTATGATCTAATATGAAGGCCATATTAAAATTTCCACAGTTTTCCCCCAGATACCTCTTACATGGTTTTGTTTCCAAATTACAATGTATTTGGTTGCTATATCTCCGTAAGTACAGATGCCAACGGCTCCTGCATTTTGCCAGGCATCTGTGGAGTGTGTTGTGTATGTTTGAGCAATATCTTTGCCTGTACAGCTTTTCTTAAGCACAAATGTTGTATCAGCATGGATTTGGAAAAGAGATCAATAAAGAACTGCAACTTTCTAATCCATAATGCATTTAAGTTCAGATATGTGCTCAGAGATGTAAGGGGGAATTTTATTTCATGTTTTGTGTAAATATTGATCAGAGACCCAAAAGGGCCTACCCTATGGACCTCTGGGGTTCAATGGGGCATGGTTTGAAAGAACACACACTTGAAGTTTGCACCTTCCCCCGGGTGAGCTGGTGTAACTTGTGTGCATGTAATCATCTCTCTGTTATCTGACAACAAACAAGGATAATTCTACTTTGGTAGAAATGTAAGGCAGAATTGATAAAATATGGATGATACTCATAGGCAGGTTTTGTTTTTTACCTTTCAATTATTGCTATCTTGCACTTCCTTTCCCTTTCCCACATTAAAATTACTCATAGCTTTGGTGGTAATATTATTGCTGTATGGGAAGCTTAAATACCAGCCAGTGATGGGAGTGCTGAAGTTTGGTTGCGAAGGTTTCTGTGCAAGGACAAGGAAAAATGATGATAGGAAGAAGTGACTTGTGAAGAGTGTTGCTATAATAAAAAACAAGAGGATTGGGGATGTGTGGGAAAGAGCCAACCAGCTTTTCAAGGTACTCTTAATGATAACAGAATTCTGAGAAATAGTGTAGCCATTGTTATTTTGCGTCTTTCGTTGAATGTTCTGTAAACATCAGTGAGGACATTTCTAGGAGTTTGTTGAATAGCACACACAAATATAACCCAGAGATACAATCTAAATGCTTTAAAACAGTGTCTCATTTCTTTTAGAGTCAGAACTTTAAATTGGTGTACTTAGTGAAAGTGAGAGTACACCAAACAGGCTAAAACTAGCTACCCATAATCATAAGTTAATGTAATTATTATGAACAAGGAAAGAAGGGTAGATGGAGGTATATTAGTCAAGAGCAACTTTTTTTTTTTTTTTTTGAGATGGAGTCTCGTTCTTTCACCCAGGCTGGAGTGCAGTGGTGCGATCTCGGCTCACTGCAAGCTCCGCCTCCCGGGTTCATGCCATTCTCCTGCCTCAGCCTCCCGAGTAGCTGGGACTACAGGCGCCCACCACCACGCCCGGCTAATGTTTTTTTGCATTTTTAGTAGAGACGGTGTTTCACCGTGTTAGCCAGGATGGTCTCGACTGCCTGACCTCGTGATCCACCCGCCTCGGCCTCCCAAAGTGCTGGGATTACAGGCGTGAACCACTGCGCCTGGCCAACAAAACAACTTTTTATTTAAACTTGACCTTTGGCACAGGACTCTGACAGTCTCTTTGAATTTACGTTTTAGATCTGGCATTGCCATTTATCTTATCTAGGCATACAAAAATTCAGCCGTGTTACTGTCCCTGAATCCTCTATTTTCCTTCCTTTAAAAAAAAAAAAAAAAAAAAGAACAAAAATTTTTCGTCTGTTTTCAGATAAACCACTGATGGTTTGATAATTTTTGAGGATATTACTTGTACCTTGTAGTTATAGATTTTTGTGTTTAAGGGACTTTGAGTGTCATTTGGTATATCTTTTTTTTTTTTTTTTTACACACCCAAGGAAGTGCACGTTGGAGAGGTAAAGTGACTACTCAGGGAGCTCATGTCTAACTGGTAATGGGAGGACCAGAACCTAGAATCCCTGATGAGTGTTATGCAGTGAGTGCCTGCTCAGTGCATCACACTTTGCAGGTGCTTTAAAGAGTATTATTGTAACATTTAAAATTGAAGCTCTATAAGGTGTATAATATTAAGCTGCATGAGTGGATTGAGTCTTTCCATTCCATCTTCAGGATGGAAAAGGAATATTTTCCATGTGAGCTCTAACTGTGGAGATGCCAGGGGTGTGAGAGCTCATAAGCCACGTAGTTGATTTTTGGATCATTTGATGGTTTCACATACTAGTGAATATTCAGTTTCTGAATACCTTAAACCCCATTGAATAGACTGACCCTGTGATATAGGTTCTAATGGTGATATAGGTTCTAATGGTGATATTGGACCTGTTGCCCCCCTCTGCAACTCGTTAGGGTAATTTAACCTTTGTGGGTCGTTAGAAAGGAGAAATAACAGTCCTTACCACTTTCCCTCGTTAGAAGACACTGACTACTTTTGCTACAGATTACTACTTTCCCACCTATTAAAGGAACACTGACCAACTGCATAAGATATGAGGAAGCTTGGCCGGTCAGCAGCTCTCCTCATTCTCTCCCACCTTTCTCACCATTCAGTAGCCTCTTCTGGAAGATAGCCAGGAAAGAATCAGAGTCTGACACTTGATACAATGGATCAAGTGTCTGACCCCAATGGCACCAACCAGGTGTTTTGGGTGGATCTGTTTTAAACATGAGCAGAGATAAGAGCTGCCATTTAAAATGACCCATGGCCCCTTATTGGTCAGTCCTTACATGTGATTCAATTGCTCCTCCAATTGCGGACAAGCATGGAGCAGGGTTGGGTGGAGTAAGGTGGAGTGAGGTGGCTCTTGGGTAAACTTGGTGTAGGAGTTGGTCTAAAAATAGTAGCTATTTGATTGACAGCACAGGTAGACAGAGGGACATATGGAGGGGAATTTATTATCTGGATCTCTAGGAACAAGGAAAAACAATTAAGTCTCTATTTCTTATTCCCTCTGAGATACTCTCTCATAATGTCTTAGGGCTGGGAACCCAGCTGTTTCCTTGCTCTTAGGTCCATTTATACTAAGCAGGGAAAAGGCAAGTGGCTGTGCTGTAAGACGTGTTCCAGAGAGAAGTATCCATCTTTTTTAGATGTCTGTGGTAAACGCTTTTGTGGGCTTTCCAGATTACATTGCCAGATAATGGACTGTGAAAGCTCCAACACCCGCCCACACCTTGCAGATGTGAAAAATGGGTTCTACGACTATGTAGCTCATCAGTGTGAGATTGGACTGACGTACGTATATTGCCACTCAGTCTCTTAATTAGACACTCCTAGGTGAAGGGGTTAGCCACCCGAGTGAGCTGAAGGTGGATTGCCTGGGGGCCAAGTCCAGATCTCCCACTTACAATGTGGCATTGGCCACGTTATTTCACCACTTGTCCTTCTGTGTCTCACCTGACAAATTAGGATGGTAAGATTGTAAGGGGTAAATGCAAAAATACCTGTGCAGATGTTTAAGAGTCCCTGGCAGATGGTGACAGCTCAGTAAGTATAAGCTGCTGGTATCGTTTCATTATTATTGTGTTCCCTCGTGGCTGTTTTGCTCGTTAGCAATTTTGTCAAAATTTTTTTAACGAAGAATGGAGGTGACACCTTATAAAAATAAAATTTGTGAAATAATCGTAGATTCAGTTGGCCACACTTAATATGTGATAGCGAACTGATGTCACAACCACCAGGGATTCATAATTTAACTCTTGGGGAGGGCCTCTGCTGAGGGGCTAACTAAACATAAACAGTCCTCGCTTGGTATCCATGGGGGATTGAACAGGAACCCCTGAGGACACCAAAGTTCACAGATGCTCAAGTCCCCGATGTAAAATGGCATAGTATAACTTATGCACATCCTCCTGTATAGTTTAAATCATCTCTGGATTGTTTATAATACCTAACACACTACCCATACGTCACTTTACTTGCATAAATTCAACATAGTATGCAGTGCACAGCAAATTTAAGTTTTGCTTTTTGGAACTTGTGTAGGATATTTATTTTTCCCGAATATTTTCGATCCATGGTTGGCTGAATCCACAGATGTGGAACTCATGGACATGGAAAGCTGACTGTGTATATAAGCTCTTTAATCAGTCATGTCACAGAAGAATAATTCAGTACATTTTTTATAGTGTCCTAGAACCACAGAATTTTAAACAGATACCATGTTCATATTCTCCCTTGGTTTACATGGAAGGAAGGAGGCCAGAAAGATTAAGTGACATTCAAGATTTCACAATTAATGATGGAACCAGGCAGGCAGCCTATAGTGTCTTTTTTTAAAGTTGGGGACATGTATTACAAATCTTCCAGTGTGCCTCCTTCCTTGCTAACATCTCACACTTGTTTCCTTCAATACCAGGTAGTTGTAGTAATGAGAATTTCAATGAACACTTTTCATGTAGATAAAAATTATTAATTGAAATTTTAAGACAGTTTATAAAATACTGTAATAAAATATATTTCTTTAGTGATGGGGAGATTAAAAGCTTGAGGCAGAGTTGGGAAGAAGCTTAAAACAAATCAATGACTATCATCCTTTTCGAAGAGGAGGAATGTGTGTATGTGTGTGTGTGTGTGTATTACTCTGTGGGCCTAGAGATTAAGGCAGTGAAATTTGAGCCAATACTTTTGAAACTTTCTCTATTTTGTCACTCAGTTTAGTAGATTTGGGGTAACAGATATACTTCCTTTTCTGCATTGCAGTTGTATTTAAAATATATTATAAAATAACCTCAAATAATAGAAATATCAGATTTTCAAAGCTGATGAAATGAGTTGTTATTTTGGATTTTGACTGGTCTTCTCTACAGATACCATTAAAAAGAGTTAACTGATGTACATTAATTTAAGAAACAAATGGTAGGCCGGGCGTGGTGGCTCAAGCCTGTAATCCCAGCACTTTGGGAGGCCGAGACGGGCGGATCACGAGGTCAGGAGATCGAGACCATCCTGGCTAACACGGTGAAACCCCGTCTCTACTAAAAAAATACAAAAATCTAGCCGGGCAAGGTGGCAGGCGCCTGTAGTCCCAGCTACTCGGGAGGCTGAGGCAGGAGAATGGCGTAAACCCGGGAGGCGGAGCTTGCAGTGAGCTGAGATCCGGCCACTGCACTCCAGCCCGGGCGACAGAGCGAGACTCCGTCTCAAAAAAAAAAAAAAAAAAGAAAGAAAGAAACAAATGGTAAAAATAAGTGCATGAAAAGAATAGAAATAATTGAATCTGATCATTCAAGGCATTTACCATATAAAATAGTTGAGATCTGAGAAGTTTCATTGAGACACATAAGAGCTTAAAAATGTATGAATCATTGTTGACTAATAGTTAAGGCATGCAGGCACACTTTAGAAATGTTGTGATTTCCTTTACTCTCTCCTTCCTATAAAGAGAAAAAACACTTGTAAAATAAACCTGGTTGGAAACCAAAATGCTGTATAACTTAACCTTCATTTGGGACATTGATTTGGCTACTCTGTTTAAGGTTTTTTTTGGCATGACTATTTTGTCCTGGGAAGCAAGCTGCAGATGGTTTTTGACTTGCGGGGGAAGAAAAGAGGAAGAAATTAACAAGGGAAATAGGAACTGGATATTTGTATTAAATTTCCATGTAGTATGAAAATATGTAGCAAGCAAAAATATTTCCATTTTTAAGCACTAGATGAAGGACATTGTGAAGCATAATAGAATTATCTTTCTAAAATTTATGCAGAAGCATATTTTTAAAGAAAAACAATTCTGATCTTTTGAAAGGTCTGTAAATGCTATGCAATGAGTCATTGGTGTATTCAAAAGAAACTGGGCAGGAAGTGGAGAGACCTATGTTACAGCTTTCTCTGCAGACAACTGGTTATATCACTGGATACTGCTTGCTCCCTTCTCTGAGTTCCAGTTTCTTCATCTATAAAATAAAATGACTTGACTAGGTAATCTGTAGATTTCTTTCTTCTCTGAAAGTCTGTCATTGTTAATAAGTTGAGAATTCAGAGATCAATATGAGCTAAGGTCTTGAAAGCTTTGCTGAGGATATTAATAAGAACCAGATTTTGAAGGAAGTGTGTTCTTTGAGAAAGAGGGCATTCCTCTTAGCCATAGAGCATGAACGAAGACATTATTGGAAGGAGCCTCCTCATCATTTATTGCCTAATGATTAGAAAAGCGAAGTTGTTTTCTATAGGTTGATTGAATTAGACATTAGCTCAGCACACTGGGGACAGCCATTGAAAAAAATGTTTAAACAGCTAGAACTACATTGAATAGAATTGTACTGTGTTTGGTGAATAGGAAGTATTGCAAGCCTGTGTAGATATGGAACTTAATATACTTCACACTTCTGTGTAGTAAGGACTAAGGAAAAAGCCAACAGTGGGTGTCAACCAAGAGACCCATGTTACACATAATGGTTAATGTTGAGGGAGCATTGCTGAATGAGTTCTCTTGGGTGCTGAGTTGGGAATGGGAAGGAAGGAACTGACATAAAGGAATGGTTGGGAACTGGAAGGTCCCAGAGACAGTCAGGAGGCTGGTTGGAGCTCAAGAAGGGGACTGCTAAGTTAGAGATCTTTGTGATCGGAGTTAACAAGGCCAAGGTTGTGTCCACATTAGTGAGACTTGGTGTGCCATGGGGAGTAAGGTTGGCACACACAATCAGGAAGAACCTGGGACGGGTGGGGTCAGAGGGGACACAGATGGTTGAATTTGAAGCACGATGATTGCAGAGGACATAGGTGAAAAATCTGAGCCATGCATAGAAGAAAGGAGGGGAGAGGAAGTATGTGTGTGCGCGCACATGTATGTGTGGGTGGTGATTATGAGACTTGTTTCTGGAACCCACTTTGTCATGGTTCGTGACCTATTCCTGTTCGTGACCTAACCTCGTAGAACTTCTGTGTTCTCAGAGGCAAAATGGGGTGAACTAGATCAGTACTTCTCAGTAATGCCCTCTAAAGGGTATTTTGGGAATTTGTGGGGGCGTTTTATGTTGTCCCATCATTTGTAGGGCAGGTTCCAGCTGTGTTAGACATTCTGCAATTTCAGGACAGACCTGCCAAACAAAGAATTGTCTGGTGTCTAGAATGATCTAGTTGGCATTCCTGAAAAGATGTTATGTACAAGTCAGTCTCACCTCTGCTTAATCTGAGTCAAGTTTTTTTATTTTTTATTTTTAGAGACAGAGTCTTATTCCGTTTACCCACACTCAAGTGCAGGTGCACGATCATAGCTCACTGTATCTTCGAGCTCCTGGGCTCAAGCAATTCTCACACCTCAGCCTCCCAAGTAGCTATTAATAGAACTACAGGCTCATATCACTGCACCTGAGTGATTTTTAATTTTCTTTTTTTTTTTATAGAGATGAGGTCTTGCTTTTTTGCCCAGGCTGGTCTTGAACCCCCAGGCTCAAGCAGTCTTCCTACTTTAGCCTCCCAAAAAGCACTGAGGTTATAGGCATAAGCCACTGCGCCTGGCCCTAATTCACATTTTCATTTGTGAAGATGAACACATGTGTCCCTTTATCCTTTTAATTTTTGTATTTCTCATGCAGAATGTTTTCTGATTTTTTTTCCAAATGTGAACTCAGTCATAAGTATAGGTAAATATAAACAGTTGACCACTTCGTTTTATGTCTGTTAGTGTCCAGGCACATACTGAAATACCTATTTTAAATGATTTTCCTTTATTTCTCCTTAATATTATGATAAAGGGCATATGCATACACACAGGATTACGTATAGGTAAATTAATTGAATTTTACTTCAGAATCATAAAGGTGAAGATTATAAAATAGGTATTAGGTTAAAGGCAAGTAAGTGTGTTAAGGTTGAGAGCCACTGAACTGGAAGGTATCCATGGCTTCTAACTCCTGACATCTCTAAAATACTGCAGCTCTGCAAATGTTATGATTTGAAGAGGTAGATTTTCTATCTTGGGAAGGGCTTGGTACCGGGAAGTGTTAAAAACTGACATCAGGTTGGGAATTGGGTAAAAGTCATTACTTCTTGGGACTCCGGGAAGGCCTGAGAAGTTGAAATCTGTGTGGAGGGGAGGAACCTGAGGGGGAGCTGGGTTCCTGCTGACGCCAGCAGGTGAGCACAGGGGAGCACAGCGTTATGATTTGGCAGTTCCCAGAGGAGGGGAGTAGGCTGAGAAAGGCTTGGTGGGGGGAGGGCAGTAAAAAAAAGTAGGAGTTACGACTTCACATACTTTTGGTGAATCTGAATGATTCTCCTTTTGATGTGAAGTAGGTGGTATAAGAGACTTTTCAAATAATTTAGTTGTCCACCAGTGTAGCCTTCTCTTCTGGCAGTTTGTTTTGCTTTTAAATTATGAGAGGGTACCACCCTTCATCCTTGGTGTGAATATTCTCTACCAGCATGCAGGAATAAACGTTACCTGTGATGTGTGATCTTCCTTTTCATTTTAATGGGCACATTGTTGCCACTTCAGTTTTGAAATAGAGAATTTCTCCATCTTCCACTTGGGTTAACTTTGCATAATATATTGAAGAATATTTAAAATACTAAAACTCCAGGTGACTGTAGACACCTACCATATAAGAAAGTGGGAATGTCAAAATAATGAGATATCCATGAAGTGATAATGTAAGCTCTCTTAGGTTTATTTCCTTTTTTTTAAAGTTGAATGTAGACCAGAGAAAGTTTGAACTTGATAACCAAATTAACGCACACTGTAGTCACAAATAAAATTCTGAGGAGATGTTTTGGAGTTGAATTTAAGGGGAATTTTAATAAAAACTGTCCTTATTTCAGTCCAGCAAAGTTGCTTTATGCAAGCATAAATGCCTGAGGAGAAAAATTATACAAAGTATAAGAGACAAATAGATATAAAGTCGATATAATTTCTACTTGCAATGTGTAACAGGGATTATGTGCCAACATTATGGTGCTATAGTGAATATATTTAGCATAGCTTTTATGATATTTGTTTACTCTAGAAAATTAAGGCAGTACTGAAAAGTACAAATAAAAAAACAACAAATTGTCTATAAAACCATTGCTTGAATATAGATTCATTAACATTTTGATGCATATTAGTTTAGTTATTTTTCCTGAATTTATTTATTTATTTTTTTTGAGACGTTTTACTCTTGTTCCCCAGGTTGGAGTGCAGTGGCATGATCTTGGCTCACTGCAACCTCTGCCTCCTGGGTTCAGCCTCCTGGGTTCAAGCGATTCTCCTGCCTCAGCCTCCCAAGTAGCTGGTATTACAGGCATGCACCAACATGCCCAGCTGATTTTGTAGTTTTAATAGAGATGGGATTTCTCCATGTTGGTCAGGCTGGTCTTGAACTCCCGACATCAGGTGATCCGCCCGCCTCGGCCTCCCAGCTCATGCTGGGATTAGAGACATGAGCCACCGTGCTTGGCCTATTTTTTTCTGACTTTAAAAAGTGTGCGTTAGGGCCAGGTGTGGTGGCTCACCCCTGTAATCCCAGCACTTTGGGAGGCCGAGATGGGCGAATCATGAGGTCAGGAGATCGAGGCCATCCTGGCTAACACAGTGAAACCCCATCCCTACTAAAAATACAAAAAAATTAGCCGGGCATGGTGGCGGGCGCCTGTAGTCCCAGCTACTTGGGAGGCTGAGGCAGGAGAATGGCTTGAACCTGGGAGGCGGAGTTTCCAGTGAGCCAAGATCGCGCCACTACACTCCAGCCTAGGCGACAGAACGAGACTCCGTCGCAAGAAAAAAGAAAAAACAAAAAAGTGCATGTTAGATGCCAAGCACAGTAGTTGGAGTACGGAGACCACAGAGGAGAGTAGTGCCTGGCTCTGTTTTCACTGAGCACACAGCCTGTCCTACAGACACCGCATAATGGCTTTATTTCTCTGGAGTTAAGGCAGTTCTATTTGGCCCTTTATGTGAATTATTTCTAGTCCTCTTAACAGCCATGCAAGATGATAGGTACTGTTCAGTTTCGTTTTACAAATAAGGAAACAAATGTTCAAAGAAGTATAGAGTTCAAAGAACTCTATACCCAGAGTTCTATGTTCTGTCAGCAGCAAGGTTGTTGGACTTCAAAACCTGCAATTCTCCCTGCAACCGCAGACTGTCACTAAAGGAATCTCATCATAATTGTGGAGTCATTCAGTGATTGTTGGAGAAGAGCAGTGCACAACATGGTAGACGTTTAGAGATCGAGTGGAGGACATTCGCTGCAGTGTGGCCATTAGGGAAGTGTCAAGGGTGTTAGGTGGAGGGGGATGGTACAGGCAATGCTTCAGGGGTAGGAAAAATGCCTTCTGGGCTCCGGAAGCTGGTACTGTTTGGCCATAGTGGGGGACTTGAAGGGAGAAGCGGGAGAGGAACCCGAGGAGGAATGGAGAAAAGCTGGGCAGAGCTCATAGTCTTGAACAGCAGACTGAAGAATCTGGGGACCAGATGGACCAGGGTGCCCTGGGACTGACTTCTTTTATGGTTTAGAAAGATTTAAAAGAGATTTTGGAGATGTTGACATGTGCTGAGTCCATAAACTGTTTTTAGTGGTGTGTGTGTGATTATTTGGATAAGTTGATGGTTTGGGGACTAGCAGTTGAGGATGCTGTATCTATTTTGCACATGTGCTCCATCATGCAGTGATACCCCTCTTCAATGAAAAAGGTCATCTGAAATAAATATGATCAGAAATAGTGGGTTTATATCATGTCCTGGCTTGGGAAACATTATCTCTAGAAAAGAACTATTTGAATGAGGGAAATTAATATAAACAAGACGAGATAAGCTTGTTACATGATAGTTCCAAATGGATGGCAGGTAGCTGACTAGGGTGCTTTACATATCTATGGTATCTTGAAGTTGCAGATTTACTTGCATATCCAAGGGGCATTTGACAGACAGAGGAAGAAAGAATTGGAAACTGTTGTCAGCCTCTTTCCTCACTTTCATTTTACTTCCTTTTTATAGATGTGCATGTCTTTCCTTCCCTTTGATGAAAAGGATACTGATGCTTTCTTCCCTTGCTTTTCCATTGTTCCATTGTTTCGTAACCCTCCTCTCCCTTCTTGATTTTCAGTTCTTTTGTGCATGCATATTTCTAAATGCTCAGTAACCTTCCTCCTCTTGGCCAAGAGCCCAGGCAGATATTATCAGCCTCCTGTCCTTGGCCAAGAGCCTGCTGGGAACCACTGAGTTTCTTGTCAGTTTCTCCCTGTCCTCCATGTATGTATTGCCTTCTGCTTGGCAAATCCTGACCTGAGGGGAATAGCCAATGCCCTACTAGACAATTTGGATCTCAATATATGTTTCCTGAATGAGTTTATTACTCATGTGAGTAGAAAATCCTTTCATGGCAGGAATTCTCTTTAGGTACCCGTGAATCCAAAGATAGGTATGCATATACATCCACATATACAACATACACATACACACACACATATACATACACATATATATTTTTATTTTTATATAGGCCTGGTTGATGCCTGACTCATTATAGATTGTGATTAGTTTAAATTTTTTAATGCTTTGTGCAGAAAGCATTTATTAAAGATACAGGGAACTTTTGGCTTATGGGCCAAATAGGGGTTGTAGTTCAATTCTATTCCTGAGAAGTATTAAGAGATATCACTGTTCTAAAAATGTTGCTATGATTTTTGAAAACATTGAGCAACAGTGCCCACAAGATGGGGATGTTATTCCGTGGGAAACAAGAATATATTTTTTTTCTTGGTAAAATTGGGGCATTGTAGGTTCCCCCACTTCCCAGAGCGGGAAGATATTTTTACTCCTTTTAGATTAAAAAAAAAAAAAAAAACTGAGTTTATAAAATGATAATTTATTATAATTTGTAAATGCTATAATTTGTAAATGATTACTTTTCTCATTCCATATTAGATTTTGAATTTATTTTTTAACAAAGGAATATTTATAGATGAATTAGACAATTGACCCTCCCTATAAAAAAAAAACAAAAAACTATGCTTCATCCCAGATTTAAAGGAAGTGCTATTAAGCATCAACAAAGAATAGGAAATAGGCTTTTAACAGGCACAGGAGAAAGGAATGGTGTTCCCAGTCATCCAAGACTTGTAACCTTATTTGTGGGATGAGATATACACAGAAATGATTAGTGAACCAGGATGTGTTATTTACAACTGTATATACATTTGTTTTTGATCTCTACTTCTAAAAAGAATCAGTGTCTATATGCACAGGTATAGTCAGGATGTAAATCAGTTTATAATAGGGTACTTTGCAAGAGAAGTAGCTGGGGAAGGGTGGAGGCAGGGCCTGGAGTTCAGGTTGAAGGCATCCCAGAGTGGGGGGTCTCCAGGATGTGGCTGAAGTGTGTGGAGAGGGCCAGGGACATTCTTGGTGAGGGAAGTAGCGTGATCAACTAGTAGGTGCTCCAAAGGTGGTCTGATGAGGATACTGTATACCATTAGCCCTGTGAATAAGAACCCACAGAAACAGAGGGCCAACTCGGTGACTTGAGCATCCACAGGGCTTGGTATCCACAGGGGGTCCTGAAGCCAATCCCCATGATGTGGAGGGAGGAGGACCGTATTGCACTGGTGGTGTGGCTAGACACTTGCGATTCTTTTGGTTGTCCAGAATCTGAGCGCTCATTCTGGTGTGGAGAGTTCTCTACTTTCAGAGCTTTGCTGGGAGGCAGAGTAACCCTCTTTTCCACACAAAAAGAGGGCCATGTCAATTGCTACCGGCATTGCTGGTGGAGCATCATCATCTGCTGCTCCCTGGTGCTCCTGGATCAGTCCGTGGCGTGATCTGAGGCATTATTCTGGCTGTTGGACATTCTGGGAGCCACCCAGTACGCTTTTAATAAAATTCTCTTCTGCTTGGCTCATCAGAGTTAATTTTTTTTCTCTTTTAATTTGTATTTTTAATGTATTTATTTTGCCAGTAGACTAGCAGCAGGCAAAGATATCGGAGTTGATTTCTGTAACTTGTAATGAAAAGCCCTGATAGAAACAGATGCACATCATTGAGCACTTTCCTCTGTGCCAAGAAAGTTGCATGTGTTTTATGTACATATCTCATTCAGGTTTCTCCTGAACTCTGAGAAGAGGTAACATTGTTGGTCTCTAATTCACAGGTGAAAAAAGCCGAAGTTCAGAGAGGTTAAGCAACTTAATCAAGGTCATGCAGGCAGCAAACAAAGCTGGGATGTGATCCAGACTTTTCTGATAGGGAGACTGTGATCTTAACCTCTTCTGCTCTGCTCTATGTTGTTATTAACTACCTGTTTGTATTTTGGAGCATTTTATTATAAAAGGATCTTTCCCAGAACACAGTGGAGGCAAGACTTGTCTCTCTTACTTGATTATTTTTTATTTATTCATTTTTTTTGGAGACAGGATCTGGTTCTGTTGCCCAGGCTGGAGTACAATGGCACGATCTTGGCTCATTGCAACTTCTGCCTCCCAGGCTCAAGACATCCTCCCACCTCAGCCTCCCGAGCAACTGTGACTACAGGCATGCACCACCACACCTGGCTAATTTTGTGTGTGTGTATTTTTAGTAGAGATGGAGTTTCATCATGTGACCCGTGCTGGTCTCGAACTTGTGAGCTCAAAGCGATCCACCCGCCTCAGTCTCCCAAAGTGCTGGGATTACAGGCGTGAGCCACTGCACCGGCCTTCTTACTTGATTATTAAAAATAGGATTTGACAGATGTAGATTGTCACTGGTTAGATCGTGGAATTAAACCCTTGATCTACTTCGCTGTGTTGTGTTTGGGGCTGATGTAAAGGCAGAGAGTAGATCCCGAAGACAAACAGGCATAGAAGAGGGAAAGTGGGGAATGAAGAGGTGGGAGGAAAGGAACTTATCACACTTCTTTTTTTTTTTTTTTTTTTTGAGACGGAGTCTTGCTGTGTCACCCAGGCTAGAGTGCAGTGGCCGGATCTCAGCTCACTGCAAGCTCCGCCTCCTGGGTTTACGCCATTCTCCTGCCTCAGCCTCCGGAGTAGCTGGGACTACAGGCGCCCGCCACCTCGCCCGGCTAGTTTTTTGTATTTTTTTTTAGTAGAGACGGGGTTTCACCGTGTTAGCCAGGGTGGTCTCGATCTCCTGCCCTCGTGATCCGCCCGTCTTGGCCTCCCAAAGTGCTGGGATTACAGGCTTGAGCCACCGCGCCCGGCCTTCACACTTCTAAAAAGTGCTAAAGGCTCTATCAGAGTTCTCTTTCTCACATCATCAAATTTTCGTAATAACTATTCACCTAGAACAGTCTATACACAGATATCTGCATGGCTGAAACTCCCTGCCCGCTATCCCCTTCCCCCATTTCATTCAAGTCTCTAGCGTCATCCCCCCATTTCATTCAGGTCTCAAGTGTCATCAGAGAGGTCTTCTCTTCCATCTTTAATAACCTGCTGCCTGCTACCCACCCATCCTCTTAAGCCACCTAATTTATTTTCATAGCACTTCTCACCACCTGACTGGTTATACATCTTTTTGTTTATTTTTTGTCTCCTTGCCACTAGAATGTGTAAGTTGCAGCAGACCACAGACTGTTTTGTTCACTACTAAATCCCCATCATTTAGAATGTATCTGATATATAGTAGATGCTCAAATGCATTTACTTCAATCTTGAGTAAATGAAAGAAGGTGACGAAACTGAGGCTCTGAGAGTTTTAGATAACTTGCGTTTGATCTCATGGAAAATGATGAAACCAAGTTGCTAATTCTAGTCTAGGTGACTCCAAAGATGCATTTCTCAGGTTCCACTCTTCACTAGCATCTCTATTCCTGGGAAAATTCCTAGATTTGTACGCAATTTGGGTAGGAAACATCTCATGGGATTTCAAAATTAAAAAAAAAAAAAAAACTTAAGTAGCCAGTCTAACTTTCGTATTTTACAAACGAGGAAATAACCATGATCCATTGAGGGTAGGTGTCTTGATCAAAGTAATACTGCTATTTACTGATAAAGGAAGGACCATAATCAACCTAGCTGGTCATCAGTTCAGTCCTATCTCCCCATCCCCTGCTGTGTTCATTGTTGTCTTGATTAAAGTAAGCCCAATATTTTGATGCAGAATTCAGATGCCAATCATTGGTAATGGGTTCGAGATAATGAGTCATGCCATTTTAATCCCATAACGTTAATGCAGTAAAGCAGAGGCTGCAAACCCAGAGGCCCATAGGGACCCATAGATAGCATAGCTTTCAGATGGGACTGGTGGGGGCTGTGCCAACCTGGGAGGTAGGTAACCTGTTCAAAGGGGCCAGCCCCACCACACCTGCTGCCTGCTCAGAGAAACACGTTACAAGAAAAAAACATGGTAAACCAATTTAAAAATGTTTGAAACACCCTGCTGGCCAAACAAAACACTTCTGGCTGCCAGGTTGCCCTGGTGGGCTTCAGTTTGCAATTGCTAAAATCTTAGTATGAACAGCTCTTTCCAAAGGAGATTTCATTACACGTGGATATGGTGGAGAATATGTGAAGTGCTCTCACTGTGGCTAATTGTTCTTTAGCCAAAAGATCAGTGGGTTGGGCTGTCAAAGTTCACAGAGTGAAAATAATTATCAATAAAAGAGTATTTATTGCCTGTCTTTATTACCCTGCTGATCAAGTTAAAGAGTAATGTGTTTCCTCTGTCATGATACAGTCTGTCCTAATGGAGGATACTTGGTTATGCTGTTTCCTGCCTGGGAGTCAGGAGACCTTTTTAGATGTCTGGTGCAGCTATTAACTACCTGGATGTTACTGGGCAAAGCACCCAGTTTTTCTGCTGTGCCATATTCACATTTGAGTAATTAAGGACTGGACTTAATTACTGGGCCCTAGGAAACAGGATGCAGAGGATTTTATACCAGATTTGAACTTTGTTTTTTATCTTCATCTCTAGAAAAAAAGAAAAAGCTTGTGTTGTCAGAGCAAGATAGGGACTGGATCGTCCATATCTATCACATGTCTTGGAGCGCATTGATAATCCAGGGTATTTGCTGCTCCTCCTGCCAGCCAGCTGTGAAGCTTACATAGGTTGAGAATGACTGGACCTCGTGATCTCTAGGGTTGTTTCAGCTATAAACCCTGTCACAGCGTGTGTTACCCTTGCTGAGGACAGATTTCAAAGGCTTTTATCATATAGAGACTAGAGCATGGGTTTTGTGGCCACACGGCTGGGTTGCATCTTCACTTTCCTGGCCATGCTGATTTTCTCTAAGCCTCAGTTTCCTCATCCTTAAAATGGGGGTTATAATGACAACTGCCTCGTAGTCTTGTTATTGTGGTAATTGCCCCTGACAAATTATTAAATACACCTTTAATTCTTACAATGGAGCAACTGGGCAGCATAAATAATAAAATTTTAATTAACATTTACGTTTCAAATGCATGAGAGTTCTCTTTTTCTGGCAGATTTTAGGCTTTTAAATTCTTATTAGGAATTGAGATGTGTTGGAATTAAGAGGTGGCAAGCTCAATCCATACTGTTCCTCACTTACACATTCAGTTTAGCCTAATGTGCCTCTCTGTATTCCAGCAGGACCAATTGATTAAGGCGTAGAGAGCGGTGAATCTTGTATCAGATAGTGCGAGCTGTCGGTACCCTGATTTTAACCAAACAGCTGACTTTGCCTGTGGCTACAAGGTCGTGCTTGTGAATCCTTGCACAGTGAAACAGAAAGAAGGCTTCACATGGGCATTCAGTGTCACTCGAAGGAGGCCATCTGACTACAACTTTGCTGTAGAGGGAAGCATGTATTACAGGAGAAGAACCGCTTTAGTAGCTTTCATGGGCTAATGTGAAGGACTTCTGCACTAGAAGAACAAAAACACCTCTCCAGATCCATATTGGAGCATAATTTAAGGCAAGAGGATGACAATAGACAAATTGCATCCACTTCAAAAGGAGAGAGTGCGTTTACACTGAGTATTTGTTCCAAGAAGCTGAGAAGCAGGCATCATGCCCTGATGGGCCCTTCACACTGGGTTGCTGTCGCTGCTGAAAGAGCAGCCTGTCCTTGTCTGCTGTACTTTTATCTTCTGCCATATTTGTATTCATGTGCACTATCCTCCCACATAAAAGAGCACAGCTTGCTATTCCTGTCTTTGCTTCTGTGACCTGCAGTAAAACCATTAAAAATATATTTTAAGGCTTTTTACATGGAATGGTAATTATGCACAATGGTTTTTAATCATTTGGCATCTAGCATGGAACCTTCAGAGAGTATTATGCCTCAGAGAGCTGCAGCTTGCATGGATCTTGGGAGGGGCCCTTGGTTTCAGGGGCTCTGTGTTCTCTGTGTGTGTGTGTGTGTGTGTGTGTGTGTGTGGCAACACCAGGTAGTGACAACAGTGTCACCTGGGAAACAGAGGACACAGATGACTGCTTGGTGGACTTGAAACCAGCTCTAAACAGCTGTTGGGTTCTGAACAAAACTCCAGGAAAATTGTCCGCTGGGTGAGCTGGTGGAACGAAGAGACTGGGATGGGCTGAGGGTGGAGGGCTGAACGGATACCCTGCACGTTATTTGTGGTGTTGTCAAGGGAGAGTTTAGAGGCAACACATGAATCTCACCTTGCTGCCAATTTGGATCATAGACAGTCACAGCTGGAAATCATCTTAGAAGAGAACATTTTGTTCTCAAGCCCCTCAGTATACAGCCGCGGAGACCGTGGCATGCAGAGGTGAAATGACTTGCCTAAAGTCAGTTAGCTGCTTGGTAAAACTAGCCAAGAATCCAGGCCTTTTGATTCCCCCCATCCCAGCAAACAGTGTCTTTTTTTTTTTTTTTTCATTTAAAGAAAAAAGGAGTGGATATTTATTAAATAGGGGGAAAGGAACAGTAAAGTAGAATGAACAAAGTAATCTATAATCCTACCATCAAGACAAACCACTGTTAATATTTTTATATTCATCATCCCATATATTAACTTTTTTTTTTATTCTTTTACAAATTATTAAACAAATTATCCATGTTTTGTATCCCACTTTTTTTTCTTTTTTTTTTTTTTTTTGGAGATGAGGTCTTACTTTCTTGCCCAGGCTGGACTTGAACTCCTGGGCTCATGCAATCTTCCTGCCTCAGCCTCCCCAGTAGCTAGGACTACAGGTATGTGCCACCACACCTGACTGCTTCCACTTCTTTTTTAAAGTTTCCATTTATTTCTCCTTCTACTCATATCAAATTTTTGTTGCTCAGCATCCCTGACTATTAAGGAACATTAATATGAGTTTTTCTTAATCATAAAAAGAAGTTCTTTATAGCTTTAATGTTAATTCACCATTGTGATTCTTTTTGTTGTTGTTTTTTTGCTTTTAAAGGTTTTGTTTCCTCTTTTTCTCCTCCTCCTCTTCCTTTTCTTCTTGGTTCAGTTTTTATTTAATGTGCTTAACAAGAGAGCCATTGTAGACCTTTATGATGATTCTTTATTTCAATTCCAAACATGCAACCTCCCTCACACCACACACAGAGTCTTTCATCCTAAATTTGTTTTTGGTAAGCTCTTTCACTCCCATCATTTTAACTCTCATGGATATGCTAATTATTCCAAAATTATCCTCCAGCCAGTAACTCTTTCATGAGCACAACCTAGACTTTCAGATGCCTAGATCAGTTCTTGTCTAATTTGACTGTGCACAGGCGTCACCTTGGGATCTTGTTAAAATGCAGATTTGAATCCAACAAATCTGGAGTGGAGCCTAAGATTTCTGTCTTTTTGGCAAGCTTGATGCCTGGTGCCGCTGGTCCGTGGAGCACATTTAGGTAGCAAGGGTCTCCAGCATACCTCAGATTCAGCAGGTCCAAACTGAGGGTGTCACATTCTCTGCCAAACTGCTCTTTTTTTTTTTTTTTTCTGTCTTCCCTTTCTCAATTAATGACTTTGCCATCTACCCTCCTGTCCAAGAACAAACTGTGGAATTATCTTTGTTTCTTCTGTTTCCTTTATCTACTCTATCTAATTGGTCACCAAAGCATTCTCTTTGGGAAAAACTTCTTGCATGTGTCCTTCCACTTTTGTTTCTACCAATGCCCTTTGGATTCAGGACCTTATCATCGCTCAGCAATCTGTTTACTCCACAGTATCTTGGCCCCAGGCTGTCTCAGGATGTGCCTTCTCAGAATTATCTTTCTAAAACAGGAATTTGATAGTGACATTTGCTTGTTTAAAAACTTTCCATTGTCGTACTGCCTGCATTCCAGGGTTCTTAATTTGACAAGCAAGGTCCTGCAGAATTTGGCGGCAGCCTTATTCCCTCCACCCCCAACCCCCCACCTGGTGCTTTCTCCTTCCCCCAGGGGGTTGTACCTCCCTGAAAATGAATGCAATCTGTCTACATCACCGCATTCGTGATTCTCTAAACCCACTGTCCATGCTTGCTTCTCTGTCTTTGCTTGTGTGGTTGCCATGCCTTGAAGGCCTTTCTTATCATATTCTACCTGGCAGACTCCTTGTACTCAACCTCCAGCTCATGTCACTCTGCTGTGGAGCCTTCAACGGATCCCTTCACTAGAGCTTGTGACTTCCCTAATATGTGCTTCCGTAGCACTTACCACTTAGGATATGGAGTTGCACATGTCTTTGTTGCCTTCTAAATTCTAGGCCCAGGCCGGGCATGGTGGCTCACACTTATAATCCCAGCACTTTGGGAGGCCAAGGTGGATGGATCGCTTGAAGCCAGGAGTTCGAGACCAGCCTGGCCAACATACCGAAACCCCATCTCTACTAAAAATACAAAAAAATTAGCTAGGGTTTGGTGGCAAGTGCCTGTAATCCCAGCTACTATGGAGGCTAAGGCAGGAGAATCACTTGAACCCCGGAAGCGGAGGTTGCAGTGAGCCGAGATTGCGTCACTGTACTCCAGCCTGGGCGAGAGTGAGACTCTGCCTCAAAATAAAAAATAAAAATAAAAATAAAAAATTCTAGGCCTATCTTATGTGAAATACACCTGTGTTCCTTAGTTTGGCATAGTGTGGAATAAAGTAGGTTTTCTCTGAATATTTGCTAAGTCAATGAGAAAACAAATTCTGTAGATAAACAGGCATTAACTTGTACATGTTAGCAGTGAGAAGGAATTACAGCAATTGTATCTGCCGGCCTGTCCAAGGAGAACCTGCCTACTGCCTCATTCATTCTAAAGCTATCCTGTCAAGACGGTAGTCATCAGCAACCTGTGGTCATTGAACACTTGGACTGTCTGCTCCAAATTGAGTTATGATGGAAGTGCAAATTACTTGTAGGATTTCAAAGACTTAGAATGGAATAAAAAGGATTTCATTAATAATTGCCATATTTATTACATGTTGCAGTGATAATATTTGGGGTATATTGCGTGGGTTAAAATTAACATTAATTTTATCTGCTTTTCACTTTTGTAAATGTAGTTACTAAAAAATATTAAATAACTTTTGTCCTCACCTTTTATTTCTATTGACCAGCACTGTTCTCAAATATCAATTTATTTCTCATATTTGAAACACCTCAGGAAGGTTTCCCATTATGCGCCCCCCTCCCCACCAAATTGTGCTTTTGAAGATTCCATAAAGTGATGTTTAGTTGTTTTCCATTCTTATGAGTTACTGACTTTAAATTTGTTTCAGTGAAGAGTCTATCAGTGAACTCAGTTCAAGTTGTATTTTTGAGATGATATCTTGATTCTTACTGAATCACCAAACTGAAGAACTTCATCATATGTCAGATGTTACTGTTACCTATAAATAGAAAACTCAAAATATATTGTTTTTCTTTTTACCGTGACCTAGGGAATTAGAAATGGAAAGTGAGAAATTTTAGTGTAAGATTTGTCCGCATCCTCAACCCTGCTGTCCACACAGTTTCTCACTACTTTTGCTAGTTTAAAATTATATACATTGCATGCCATCATGCCATCATTGATGCCTTCTGCTTAGTCAAGTTTTTCAGTGTTTAAAGTTTAAGGATTCTATCACTTTTAAGGTTTTTTTTTTTTTTTTTTTATTTGAGGTACCTAAGGCAATTTTATTTTAATTTTTTTTGTAATCATAAAATTCTTTTCCAGTGCATCCTTAAACAGATCTCCAAATAACAAAATCAAGATACAGATTCTGTGGTTGGGGTGTCAGTTGGGACCCAGGCAAAGTGGCAGGTGAAATTATGGCTTTATAGGTGAAAAATCACTACTAACAGATTAGTGCTATATGATTTTTAGAAGGAGAAGAGACAAGATATTGTCATTCCTTTTGTAGGATGTTTCTTGTAGGATGTATCAGCCATGCTTACACGGTGAACAGTAGACCTGAAGATATGCCACCTTCTCTCTTCCTGTAGTATTTCCTTCCCACACTATACACTTTTCCTGGAGACATTAGTATGGGCTAAAAATGATGACCACACTTCAGGTGGGACTAAGGACCTACTGGAGATAAGATGAGTGACCCTATACTATGATTCATGGAGCAATAGCCCAAAGTAAGGATTAGGTGAATGCTTAGCGGGCAGCTAATAAACGTTGGTCTCTTTTCTGTCATGCATACTCCATCGCTTATTGCAATTCACTGATGAGGGTTTAAAATGGCATAATAAATTATGCAAAAACTGTTTCTGCAGGAGGGTCTGTGTTGCAGCCTAATGCAGCACAGATGGAAAGATCCTCTTTTAATCATTGTTCTCACAATACTTGGAAGCTTTTTGAGGAATAAGCACTCAGAAGTGGAAGTGAATGGCCTTCCACGGTAAATGAATTCCTTCTGCAGAGAGGAACTGAAATGTATTTTGTGATGCAGATGGTTGTTCTGTGTTTGAATACTCATCCTTGTCATTTGAGATTCATGCTTAGAAGCAAAATGTCTCTTGAAATACTTGAGTTTAGATGATTCCATTGGAGAAATTACTCCTGTCCAGTCTGGCCCAACATGTATTAAGTTTTTTTTTTTTTTTCTTCCAAAATGATGAAAATGAGTGTGTAAATGCCAGCTCACTTCAATTAAGAAAACATGCAAATTACCTCTCTCTGATCTGTAGTTACTACTGAAGAGACTAAACTAGTTAGCATCCCCTTTTATTAGCGTAATATTAATGCAAATGATCTGCAAAGGCTTTCTTAAAAAGAAACTAGAACCATGGAAAGCAATTAATAACTGTGCTAATTTCCTCAGTTAGGAAGCAAAAAACATTTATGATTAGGCTTTTAACTTTGGTATCTGTGCCAAGGACTTCCCACCTGGGCCTAAATATGTACCTGTTTCTAAAATTAATGTCAACTTGGAGCTTTCACTTGCAGAGTAAGAGCCAATCTGAAAAAGGCCCAATGGAAAAATTTCAGAACAAAGATGGTATGCCATTATCTGTAGGTACTTCATGATTTGGATGTCAGTAAGAATGTGTACTACAGGTGGTATTTATAAGACATTGCTTTTTAAAATATAGGGGAAAAAAGTAAAGGAGTAATACTCATTGGCCAACTCAAGATATAATAAAGGACTGCCTTGAACTTTTCCCAGGAGGGGATTAATATAAAGAGGACACGGATTGCTTCTTTATTTGCTCACAGGAAATGGGCTTAAGTTAGAGGGAAATAAAGTTGAACTGAACAACAGGAAGACACTGATGGCTCTGGGAGAGCTTTATTCAGTTAGAATGAGGCATAGCAAAAGACTGGAATCTCCCTTCTCACCTCCTCTTACTGTGCTATTGACTCTTTTTTTTTTTTGAGACGAAATCACTGTCGCCCAGGTTGGAGTGCAGTGGCGTGATCTTGGCTCACTGCAACCTCTGCCTCCCAGGTTCTTCAAGCGATTTTTCTGCCTCAGCTTCCCAAGTAGCTGGGATTATAGGTGTGCGCCACCATGCCCGGCTAATTTTTGTATTTTTAGTAGAGAGTGGGTTTCACCGTATTGGCCTGGCTGGTCTTGAACTCCTGAGCTCGTGATCCATCCGCCTGGGCCTCCCAAAGTGCTGGGATTACAGGCGTGAGCCACCGCACCTGGCCTACTGTGCTATTGACATTTTTAAATACTTTTTGGCATCTTGTCCTTGCCTATGTCTAACTGGCAGTGAGCACTGCCACACCTCTTGTTTGTCGCACTCATATAGCATGAAGCCAAGGCTGCCCTGTATTACTCTTTCCCTACATATGTTATCTCCTCCATCAAAATGCAGATTCAGAGATCAGCAATAAAGCCCTGTGCTTCTTTGGACTTCAAACATCAGCGTTTATAGTTGCCTTGCAATTAATAGGGAGTCAGTAGTTGTTGAATGATTATGTGAATCCCAACTTTAGTGATCTGTTTATTATTAACAAGCAGGAACTCAAGTTCTATAGTATCACTCCACCAAAACATTGAAGCCTTGGCTTCATTTCAGTTTCACTGTTTTTTCAGTGTCTCCTGTATTACTTGAAATGAAAATATATATTGTCATGCGCGTCTGTGTGAAGAGACCACCAGACAGGCTTTGTGTGAGCAATAAAGCTTTTTAATCACCTGGGTGCAGGCGGGCTGAGTGCCAAAAGAGACTCTGCGAAGGGAGGTAAGGGTGGAGCCATTTTATAGGATTTGGGTAGGTAAAGGAAAATTACAGTCAAAGGGGGGTTCTCTGGTGGGCAGGAGTGGGGGGTCACAAGGTGCTCAGTGGGGGAGCTTTTTGAGCCAGGATGAGCCAGGAAAAGGACTTTCACAAGGTAATGTCATCACTTAAGGCAAGGACCGGCCATTTTCCCTTCTTTTGTGGTGGAATGTTATCAGTTAAGGCGGGGCAGGACATTTTCACTTGTGATTCTTCCATTACTTCAGGCCATCTGGGCGGGCAGACCTGCAAGTCACAGGGGATGCGATGGCTTGGCTTGGGCTCAGAGGCCTGACATATATTATGTGGATGAAGTTCCTTTTAAAACCATAACCGCAATGATTTTTATAATAAAACCTAAGTACATAATTCTGATTAACATCTGCAATGAGAGAAGACCAATGAATAAATATAGGCATTGTTCAGTAAAACTGTATTCATAAAACTATTGGATTAAGAAATTAGCATTTCTGTATTGCATTGGTTGGTGTATGAAAGTATGCTTAGAGTCTGACAATATTTGTCTTATGAAAGCTGTGCATTTTACAGAACTGACTTTTGCAGATAACTGAAGTCATTCATGAGGTAGGAGCCTTTAACAATTGGCCCTCAAACACATGAGTTAAAAAAAAAGAGCAAGAAAAAGTTCTAAGTCTTTGATCTTTACCTTAGAGTATCTGACAACCTTGATCTTTCTGTAGACTTATCCTGGCAAGATGGTAAAGGAAGTTCTATTTTTGATGCTATCATCTACCCTGGCTTCCATGGCTGTGATACAGCATAAATACTGACTTCTGCCCTGGAGGATATTACATGCTCTTAATCCTTTCATCATCTTTTATAACTATGGTCTCTATGGGCTCTGTTTTCTTTTTTCTTTCTTTCTTTTTTTTTTTTTTTGAGACAGAGTTTTGCTCTTGTCACCCAGGATAGAGTGCAATGGCAGGATCTCAGCTCACCACATCCTCTGTCTCCTGGGTTCAAGCAATTCTCCTGCCTCAGCCTCCCGAGTAGCTGGGATTACAGGCATGCACCACCACGCCCAGCTAATTGTGTATTTTAGTAGAGATGGGATTTCTCCATGTTGGTCAGGCTGGTCTCGAACTCCCAACCTCAGGTGATCCGCCCGCTTCGGCCTCCCAAAGTGCTGGGATTACAGGCGTGAGCCACTGCACCCGGTCGAGCCTCTGTTTTCCATTCAATAGCTCATTAACTAATCTCTTCTGAAGTGATGGATTTCTGACACAACAGTTCTTTCTTCCACCTCTCTTTCCTGACAAGCAGGGGCATGGGTAGCTCAGACCTCTGCTGAGGTTCAGTTGAGATCCTAGGAGCCTTGACCAGTGCAGAATTTAGGGCTCAGGAAAGTGATGCAGCAGACAGCATTTTGGGGAGAAGTAGAAATCAGTCAACTTGGATCATTTCTTTATAGGAACTGGGCAGAGAGGAGGATCCAGGTGTATAGCAATGGGAAAAGCAGAGGAGAACCAGAGGGATGGAAATGGAAGACTAGAGGTGGAAGTCCTTGAATGGGACACTGATACAGAATCAGATTTCTATAGGGTGCCAAGACAGCCTTGGCTGTAGGTAGCTGGGCAACTCTTGAGGCCATGAACTACTTATGCTCTTCTTCAGCTGTTTCAGATCCCCACAGGGAATGACATTTTGGAACCTGATGCCATATTGCTTTTGGTTAAGTGGGAATTTTGCTGCCCCATGTGAAAAACAGGTAAGCAGTAGGCTAGTGTAAGCCTGGTAATGAGACTGAGACTAAGGGTTGGAAGGTAGAGATGTTTCTTAAGGATCAGGACAGAAATTAAGCTAGGACAGGGTAATAAACTTCCAGCTTGTGGGGTTTAATCCGCCTAGAATTTGATGTGTCTGCGGGTGGCATTTGCTGGAGCTCAGTATGCCCATGTTGTGCTAGATGATGTGGCATTGCACAAGAATAGCATTAACTACGCTTCCTTATTAACAGTGTTTTTCTCTGTCATCTATTTCTCCTCCCTTCACCTTTTTCAGGTTTCCACAATCCCTTCTTGTAAAACCTTTGTCCATCCCTCATATTCATGTTAGGCTTCACTGCCCTATGAGCCCTGTTCCTATCCTCTAAACAAAGCTCAGTGGCTTTTACTGAAAATGCTTGCTTTTGTGAGTTGTGTGTGTGTGTGTGTGTGTGTGTGTGTTTTTCCAGACAGGGTCTCACTCTATCACCCAGGCTGAAGGGCCGTGATATGATCATAGCTCACTGTAGCCTTGAACTTCTGGGCTCAAGGGATCCTCCCACCTCAGCCTCCTGAGTAGCTGGGACTACAGTCACATGCTACTGTGCCTGGCTAATTGTTTTATTTTTTGTAGAGACAGTGTCTCACTATGTTGCCCAAGCTGGTCAGTTGGATTTTTTTTTTTTTCTTCAAATGTTGTGGGTTACCCACAAGTAGCATTTTGCATATGGAAATTGTCTTTAATTCTTGTTTTATATTTCATGTATCTTTTAGGCTGCTTGCATTGACATCTGTCTTGGGCTCAGCGTTTCAAATATGCAAAGAAAAAAGTGGCCTTAGATAATCTCACTTAAGAAAGATTGTTTTGTAGTAGTATTCACATATTCTACTTTGTTACTGACTGCTGAACACATTTAGTAGAAAATACAAATGAATTGTTTCTAAGCTTGGCTAAATTATTTGCTTGGCTGGAAGTTATTTCTCCATCCTCTCTGTCCCGCTAGTAGAGCTGACTTTTAGCACCTTGCATATAAAGACACTTCCTGGCCTTCCATACTTACCAGTGGAGCATTATAATGTTTGAAGTTCATTTTGAGCTTCCCATAAAATTACAGTTCTAGCGTAAGGGAAGGAGTTTTCTTTTTTGCTATCTAGGTATTTACCACAGAAGTGCTGCTGCTTTTAATTGTTCTATTACTATTCACCAACATTACTTTATAAATATCTTCTCCATTTATATTTTCTAACATAAACACAAATCTCCTTTCACTTTTAATATTTTCATCTAGTGTTTATGTTTTTTCCTTTGCTAGCTGGTGGAAGGTTGGTTTTATACTCTCCTACTCCCCCTGAGATATGAGATGATTTCTCTACCTTATTGCAGTGGATAATCACAAAGAGCCAAGAAGAGTTTAACGATAATGCCCATGTCTCTTTCATAATATGCTGTTATGTAGCTTTTGTTATTATAAAAAAAATTTTTTTGTAATTCACCATTGCCTTGTGTTGATGTTTTTATTAGCATGGAAAGTTATATAAAAGTCCTGCTGGAGGGCAATATATTTGCTATAGGAAATAAGGAAAACCATGATTATATTCAGTACTATTCTAACATTAAATTTCAAAACATTGTTTATAATTTTGCATTATGTCAACAAGTATTTTGTTAGTGCTTATATCATGACAGGTATTAAGAATCAATAGAAACTTTTTATGAACGGCAGGGATGTCAGAATATTACAATTTATAAATCTGTAGTCAGTCAGCAGCCAGAATGAAATTCCTGGCTGATATTTAAATACTCTTCTTGGATCCCAGATCTTGAAGCATATTAAGTCTTATATGTGAGGGAGTTTGCATCTTGGCGTAAATTTATCTATATTATTGCATGTTTAAGGTGTATTGGCAAACTGTAGTGATGAGATTCTGAACTAATAGAAATTACGATGGGGGAATTTTGAGTGACCAGTTGAAGAATATGAGGGGAGGTGGAAAAACCTTTAATCTTCATTAGTGAATCTTTCTTCATTTTATCCCTGAAAATGTCTTGGGAACTTGATAGATTTCTCAGAAAGAAAACAGGAGCACAGCTTTGAAACTGAAAAGGTGAAAAATTTGATTTGCCAAGAGCAACAAAAATGAATGGATAAAGGTTGACAAAAAATGTAGATGCTGATCACTACCTCTAAAGCTATATGGTTACTGTGAAACAAGAACTGAGTACTAGACAGTCGTGCTGAGGAAGCTGGGCTCCATCGTGGGAAAAAACAGCTTTAATAATGGACAGTGAAGGGGCTTCAGGCAAACCCTGGAGAACTTGAGAAACAGACGAGGGGAGGGGCAGGGATGCCAGGAAGGGTGCCTCAGTCTGTTTGTGCTGTTGTAACAAAATACCATAAGCTAGGTGGCCTATGAACAACAGAAATGTATTTCTCACAGTTTCAGAAACTGGAAAGTTCAAGATCAAAGGGCTGGTGGATTGGGTGTCTGGAAGGGCTGGCTTTCTCATGGATGGCAGCTTCTCACCATGTCCTTCACATTGTGGAAGAGGCGAGGCTGCCATCTGGGGCCTCCTTTATAAGAGCACGAATCCCCTCCCTAAGGGCTCCATTTTCTAATAGCATCTCCTTGAGAGTTGGGATTTCAACATAGGAAGTTGGTGGGGAATAAGTAGGACCTAGGCCAGAGCAAGGGACTATAGATGTTACTTCAAATTATTGGTCTAAATCTCAGGAAGTGATTGAGCAGGGGATGACTTGAGAATAAGTGGATAACAGTGGCAGAAATGGCCCAAGAGGAGGTGAAATTCTTACAGAAGAAGGAATGGTGAACCACTGCAGGGCCTGAAGAGTGTTAGAGACAATCTTGAAGTAAAGGCCATGACCTGGGAGGCCTATGCTGGAAAGAGTTGTCTGGGCCACTAGTTCAGTGAGGAACTGGAACATTCCACCCGTAACTGGTGCTGGTGCCTTTTGTCATCTACTTCACACTAAAGGTTTGAAGAGCTTGGTTAAAGCAACATCTGTGATAAGGCACCCAACCAGAGAGTAGTGCGTTCAGTAAGTATTTATTTGTTTTAAAGATTAAGATGAAGAATGGAATTATGGAATGTGTGCTTAGAAAAACTCTGAGCCGAAACTTGTTTATAATTTAATATTAGTTACAATCTCATATGCAACCAGCCCTTTTGTATGCTTCTGTTTCCTTTAGGAAACCTACTTTTAGACTAAACATCCACAAGTAGCATCATGGAGACATGGGACATTTACCTTAATTCATTTTAGAGTTTTCTGATGACTGATTTCTTTACTATCCAGTTTTCATCCCTCTCTCTTATTTTTTTGTAGTTTTGTGCAATTAAATAAGAAATGCCTTAGAAATTATTTCAGAGGCAGCAGTATTTTAATAATTGAACAGCTCACCAACATCTGCTATGGCAGATTGCTTGAACCCAGGGATACTAAAATGAAAAAAAAAAAGAAAAAAGAAACATGGATTCTTGCCCCCAAGAAACATGTAATTTAATGGTGGGGACACTCATGAGCAAATCATCAAAGTGCAGGATGTGGTACGGGATGTGGGGAGGCTGCAGAAGCAAGGTGATTCCAAACCCACAGAGAAAGGTACTGAGATAAGAAATTGAGTCATGACAGCTGGAAAACAGATCAAACTGGAGAGCCTGTGCTCCGAGTGGCAAGGTAGCTACTGGTGTTTTATTTCCAGGTGGCTCTACAGCTGGCCAGAACAAGAAAAAGATGGTCCTGGAGAAAGAACAGCAGGTCCAGGGTATCAGGTGGATGCAAGTCATGGTGACAGATAATTGAATGAAGTGGATATGCTTTGAACCCATGTTGCAAGATCCTGAGATTTTTATGTCAAAGCCCCACTACAGATACCTTCATCCTTGTCTTGGAAGGTGATTTTGACATTAAGGTCCCAGGTTTCCATTTGGCCACTTGTTGAGTTGTACCTCCGATTGAGGAGGAAAAACTGCTTCCTGAGAGATTTGGCAAGCTCAGGAACAAAGAGGATTTCACTTCTACCTAGAACCAGAGCTCTAAAGCAAGACGCCTACGTCTGGCCAGTGATGGCCTACCAATTTCCCTTTATATGTTCCTTGTGTCTGTATCTAAAAAGGAAGTGAATTTTTGAAACCTGCCTCGGCTGCCTGCTGCCTTTCCCATATTCCTTTCTTTCTAGGCCTTCCCTCCCTTCTTTCTACCAGACCTGGCGGTGGTTACTATATCCCTATTCTTATGGTGATATCAAGAAGTAGAGGGAGGCCAGGCTCGGTAACCATGCCTGTAATCTCAGCAGTTTGGGAGGCCGAGGTGGGCGAATCGCCTTAGGTCGGGAGTTTGAGACCAGCCTGACCAACGTGGAGAAACCCTGTCTCCTAAAAACACACACACAAAAAGCCAGGTGTGGTGGCACATGTGTGTAATCCCAACTACTTGGGAGACTGAGGCAGGAGAATCACTTGAACCCGGGAGGTGGAGGTTGCGGTGAGCCGAGATCGCGCCATTGCATTTCAGCCTGAACAACAACGGCAGAACTCTGTCTCAAAAAACAAACACAAAAGAAGAAGAAATAGTAGAGTGAAAGTCGCAACGATAAATAACAAAACAAACAAAAAACCCAGCACCTATGAATTGGTTGTGTCATATATTTCTCTAAAAGTGATAAAGCCAAGTTTTCAAAGCTAGCTCTTAACAGTGTCATTAATGGGCTTCTTTTCTCAGTTTTGCTTAGGTAATGTGACATAAACAGGATAATCAGGTCATTTGCTTATTGTTTTGCTGAGGTTTTTTTTTTTTTTTTTGTCTTTTCTACCCACTGTCAAAAGTGAGGAGCAAAAAACAAACCAAAAAGTGGATGAACACTGAAAAACTATAAAGCACTGTACAAGATGTTAAGTGACTTTTTTTTTTTTTTTTTTTTTTTTTTTGAGACAGTCTTGCTCTGTCCCCTGGCTAGAGTGCAGTGGCATGATCTTGGCTCACTGCAACCTCTGCCTCCTGGGTTCCAGCGATACTCCTGCCTCAGCCTCCAGAGTAGCTGGGACTACTATGCCCAGCTAATTTTTGTATTTTTAGTAGAGACGAGGTTTCACCATGTTGGCCAGGCTGGTCTCGATCTCCTGACCTCATGATTCGCCTGCCCCGGCCTCCCAAAGTGCTGGGATTATAGGCGTGAGCCACCGCACCAGTCTGCAACTTTTATTTTTAAAGAAAAGGAAAGCTGAAAGAACTAAGTAAATTTTATTTTTTTCCCAAAATGAAAAGAGTAAGATATGCAAAGAGGAAAATAAGTGAGTTTATGTGAAGTTCAGTACCTCCTTGAGACTATAGCAATTGAGTCAGATAGAAGAGATTAGATTCTTTCTCTGGGTTCTGATGGCTGCATGGGTATGTGTGTGGGTGAGTGATGTGGTATTGCTTTCGAATCAACTTCTTACTGCCTTCAGGCATTATCAGTGTTCTTTCTTCCTGGATGTTAGAGCCACTTCTAATAATTACTGCTTTCAGCTAAACAACAGTAGGCATTCTCTTCGAAGGGGTAAAAATGACTTGGGTCATTCATAGGCTGCAGCTCTTCATAGTCATTCAAATTCAGCATATTTTGATGGACAGGGCCATTACACAGTATTAATAGCTTTACCATCTCACCATGTTTAGTGATTACAGTAGTTCTTTAATATGACTGCTGAAACGAAAGAGAGAAATCTACACATGAGAAACATGCTTTTTTTTCAACATAGAGATAATGTAAAGAAACAGTATTAAATTTTAAAATTTCAAAATTTACAAAACAAAGTTTTTTAAAAAACAGATTATATTTGAAGTTATGCCCAGCATGACACATTTTTTTTTTTTTTGTAAATAGAGATGGGTGTCTTACTAGTTGCCCAGGCTGGTCTTGAACTTCTGGGCTCAAGCACTCTTCCCACTTCAGCCTCCCAAAGCAGTGGGATTACAAGTGTGAGCCACTGTACCTGGCCACAAACCATATTTTAGAAAGTGCATTGAACAGGGACAGTGGCTTACACCTGTAATCCCAACACCTTGGGAGGCTGAGACAGGAGGATTGCCTGAGGCCAGGAGTTCCAGACCAGCCTTGGCAATACAAGGAGACTCTGTCTCTAGAAAAAGTTAGCCAGGTGAAGTGGTATGTGCCTGTAGTCCCACCTACTCAGGGGGGCTAAGTTGGGAGGATTGCTTGAGCCCAGGAGCTCGAGGCTGTAGCAAGCTATGATTGTGCTACTGCACTTCGGCCTGGGAGACACAGCAAAACCCCATCTCAGAAAACAAAAAAAATTGAAAAACTAAAAAAAAAAAGTGCATTGGAAAATAATTCTCATCCCTTTTAAAAATATATGATTTGATTTTTAAATGTATTTTTTTCTTGATAAGTGTAATGGTCATTTGAAAGTGCAAATTATAGACTGTCAACAAGATTACTTTTGCCTTGGCTATACGCAATACAAACTCAGAAAGATTGATGCATCTGGGGAAAACAAAGTAAATCCTAGCCTTTTTAGTCTGTTTGACATATTAAAGTGACCACTGAAGAAGAAATGAGGGCACTAATCTCGGTTCTGTCACCCCTTTGCTGAGTAAAATTGAGGAAGATTTAACCTTGAGGCCTCATTACCTCATCTAGAAAATGATGGGATAGGTTTAAATCTCTGAGGTGCAATAGCATTCTAATGTTTACACTTCAATACATATGGCTTTTTCTAAAATATTCTTAGTCATTATGGTTTATAAGTCATGATCTGAGTAAGAACCCCCACCCCACTGCCTTTTCTTTTTCTACACATTAAAACAGAACAAAGCCGAAACAAAAATAAACTTTATTCTTCTGTCTTACACTGTATGTTTATCCCAACTCAGTCACTTCTTGTCCTGCATGGAAATAAAAGTAGAATAGGGAACATGAAAGAAAGTATGTCCTTTTTAGAAAGGATCTTGTAAGAAAACAAAACGAAACAGGTGCTAGGATCAGAGGATTTCAAGAAAGCTGACTTTGGGCCACAAAAATGCCTGGAAGGGTCAGAATCAGGAGACAGACTGGATATAAAGCATCACGGCAGGACTTTTAACAGGGTAGGGAACACAAGGTAGAAATTGGACCAGATAGTTAAATATATGAGCTCAGAAGAAACATCCTACTTACAAATAAATCTGCCCTGAGGGAGTTTTAGCTAGAGGGTAGGGATGACAAAGGCACATGAAGGCACATTTTTCAAATATACGCCAAAAGGGGACACCCAGAGAGAACTTCTGCCCCTTTACTCATAATGGACACCAGCAAAAGAATAACAATATTGGTAAGGGAGGGGTTTTTTTTTTTTAATGACGTTTTTATTCTTTGTCATTATAGTATAAATTAAATTTGGATATATTGGAATAAGTCCCAGTTTTTGTGAAAAGATACAGAACTAAACAAAAACAAAGAAATAGGTCCAGTCACTAGGAATGCAAGTCTGTTTCTCTCAGAGGGCTTTCTGGAGTTTTGCCCACAGAATTGAAATGTGCATTTTTCAGACCCGTTAGGTGTTGTTTTTGAGAATTCTTAAAACAGTGGTTTTCAAAGTGTGGTCTGGGAACACCTGAGGCTCTCTAGACCCTTTCAGGTGTGTAGCAGAGTAAAACTGTTTTCACAATAACGCTAAGATGTTATTTGCCTCTTTCACTCTCATTCTCTCATGAGAATACAGTGGAGTTTCCCAGAGACGACATGAACTGTGTAATATTGTAAAAGATTGAACGCAGAAGCAGATGGAAGGATCCAGATGTCTTCTGTTAAGCTTGACATTAAAGGCAGTTTCAAAAATATAAAACAGAGCTACTCATCTCACTATTTTTATTTGAAAAATGGCCTTTTTGATGTTATCTCTGTGAAGATGTTTATTCTTAAATGAATAGTATTTAAATTTTTTTGTTTCAGTGTTTAATATTATAAACATCAATAGATATCACCTATATAAGCAAAAGCTCTTTGAGGGTCTTAGAACAATCTTAAGTGTGTAAAGGAGTCCTGAGACCAAAAAGCTTGAGCATATTCCAGAGGACATATGATTCCTCTGGATCTTATTAAACAGTGTGAGGGGCAGTTCTATGCAGTTAGCACAAGTTTACCTAGGGCGCGTTTTTCATGGTTACCTATGAGGCACTTCAGTAAGAATTTTCACAACAAACAAAGCAAACAAGGCTACTGTTATTCGTCCCATTTTTTAGATAGGAAAAGTGAGGAGTAGAGAAATTGAGTGATTTATCCAAAGATTGCAGTTAAGTAGAGCTGGAATCATTTGGTACTTAGACTCCTAGTTCCCTATGTTTCCATTTCATTTTGCTGACTGAGCTGACTGCATTGATAGCAGAATAAATCATCAATCTTCTAGCTGACCCCGGTATAATCAATGGCAACCCCCACCTCTGTGTAAAGAAAAAATGTCAGACCAGTTTAATATTTGCTATGACAAAATAAATAACAGGCATTATAACTCATACCCTGAATGATATCATTGCCTTTGAAATTCACTGATTAGGTGGAAAATGTATCACCAGAAAATGGGATAGCATATACCTGGGGAAAATACACCAAAACAAAGCCCTCATTTTTGTAAACAGAGCATGCTAGCAAGATGGAAAAGAAGATTCCGGGAAGGCCCATCAGGGTCTGTAAAGTGAACATTTGCTTGTGATGTGAGTGTCCACGGTAAAAAAGCAAAATGATTATACTCTGGTGTATTGGAAAGAGCGTGACTTGTACAGCAAGCTAGGAAGCGATTCTTTATAGAGCAATGCTGGTAACTTCCTTTAGAGGACAGTGTCTGGTTCTGTCATTATAGTTGGAAAAGGTGAGAAATGCGGGAGCTTCTGAAGCATATCCATGGCATGATTAGCACACAGAATTCTGGAGGGAGAGGGAGGAGGAACTTGGAATAATTGCTTGCTAGAAAGTCAGGTAGGGGTCACTGGTAGTTGCCTATGGTATAAACTGCGTGTTTCTTTGATTTCAACACCATGTGTCAGCTTGGATCTTTTGGAAATATAAAATATTTCTGCTCTGTACTTCATTACATCTAGCAGATGTTGCTTTATGTTTTTGAACCTCATTTGCAGAATGAGCTTGATATCATGTAACATACTCCTAAAAACAGAAGAGAGGAAACCAGTTAACTGGCCTCTTAGCAGAATGGTTTTAAGAGGGTCCAGGCTTTTAGTCACTGCCTGTCTGAAGTACAAAAGTAGAATATATTCTACAAAGAAAAGTAACACAACATGTTCATTGATGTAAACTGAAGGAATGTTCACTTACATTTTTAGACAAATGAAAAAATACATGGCAGGTTGACCAAGGAGGGTAGTCTATTGCTGAATGGCTGCCTCCTTCCCACTCCTCATCCCCTCTTATTTAAAAATGAAAATGTGTTCTTGCAGTATTTACCAGTGATCAAAAAAATATGGAAGAAAGAAAAAGAAAATTCCTCCTTTCCATGACTCAGTATTTTTAGGTTATCACAAAGCTATTCAGCTTCTGAATCTTATTAAAGTCAAAATATTGAGTCAATTCATCAGCACTAAGCTATTCAATTTTTGCTTTATGCATGTTTTGAAAGCAAGGCTTGATATAGATGGTGTATTTATGTAACAATGGTGTTACTCAATGACCTTGCATTTTTCTGCACATGCTATCTTAATGGAAATTTACTGGAAAATTCTTGCCAGAATAAACACATTCCTTCAGGACTGAAAGGCTTAATGTACTTCTAGTTCAACTGCACCTTTTTCCCGTGAGCAGATAAACCAAATTATTTGGCGTTAGTCATTATACTTCACACAGTTTACAGTACTTACTGTGGTCTCATAGGGGGGTAAGAGTTGAAGGAGACAGAAGTAAGGTGGTCAATTTCACACTATGAGAGAGAAAACAAAAGGATAAGGCATCTGTATATTTGACATGCAATATGAAAAATGAATCTGGCAGGCATCTGTAAATTAACACTAGCTATCCTGGTAAGGCAGAAGTAAGGAATATGAACAATATAGATAAGTTGAGCTGATGAACCAGAAATTTAAAAATACGTATTTTTTATTTTTAAGAGAAGGATGACTTTCTTATTTACATGTTAATTTAAGAATAAGGAGTGAAAACTCTAAAAGAAAAATACTGGCTATGTAATAACCACTGGGGCCGGATATGGGGACCCAGGTGGAATACAGAGATGTAAACAGGACGAGTGAGGCCAGGGAGGGAGGAAGTACCCCTTGAATTAAGGGATGAAGAAGGCAAACAATGAACAATGGAGACTTAAGGAAAGAGATTCACAAACATGTCTAGACTTAGGCTTGTTGGCCCCTGTCCTAATTCCTACCCATCACCACCCCAAGGTTGCTACTGGGGAGAGATTATATTGATTGTTTATTCATGCATGCAACCAGCATTAATAAAGTTTGTAATCAAGGCAGGAAGAATCATCTTTAAAGGAATAAAACTGGCATATCAGCATAGTAAAGCTAAGTGCTCGATTATACTGCATTTATTTGCAGCAATAGGCAATTAAGTTCCTTGACTTTTTCTAACAAACCAGTTGGAATTAAGCTGCTGGATAGATTTGCCCAGAGTTTAGTGACCCTCTCCCTTATGTACTATTAAAATCCTACTATTTTAAACAATTTTGGGAAAGGCTAGTTTAAATGTGAATGTTCACACACTGTTAAAGAATTTTATTGTAATTTTAAAATTATTTTCAATATGTACAGTAAGTAAAACCAATCTGGCAAACGAAGAATTACTTCCTGGAAGTCCTTCTTGAGAGAAGTAATCAGAAAATTAAAATAGCAAAACAGTTATTCAACGATTGTCCTCACTCAAATTGTATTCTTTAAAAAAATTTATTGTTGTGTTAGTCCATTCTCATGCTGCCAATAAAGACATACCTGAGACTGGGTAATTTGTAAAGGAAAGAGGTTTAATTGACTCACAGTTCAGCATGGCTGGGGAAGCCTCAGGAAACTTAAATCATGGCAGAAAGGGAAGCAAACATACCCTTCTTCACATGATGGCAACAAGGAGAATTAACAAGCAAAAAGGGGAAAAGCCCCTTATGAAACCATCAGATCTCGTGACAGCTCACTATCACGAGAACAGCATGAAGGTAACTGTCCCCATGATTAAATTACCTCCTGTTGGGTCCCCCCAGGACATGTGGGGCTTATGGTTACTACAATTCAAGATGAGATTTGGGTGGGGACAGAGCAAAACCATATCAACTGTAGATAAAGGAAAGGCATCAAAGCTGAAAAATTTCTTCTTTTAAGGAATCAGGCATGGTTTTCTCTACAAATAATAAAACAAAAACTTATTATTTTTTATATCTAGGTCTTACAGGGTCCTTTAACTCAATTTTAGAAGTAAGTGAGATGTGAATTATAACAAAAAATACCGTTTACTTGAAGTTATACAAATGCTCTTATTTATTCAATTTATTCTTCATAGATAATATCAGAGAGAGAAATGTTTGAGGTAATTCCAAGCTATTCAGAGTTGCTAATAAATGAGTTTTTACCACATTTTGGAATTTTTTTTTTTTTTTTTTTTTGAGACGGAGTCTCGCTCTGTCACCCGGGCTGGAGTGCAGTGGCCAGTTCTCAGCTCACTGCAAGCTCCACCTCCCGGGTTTACACCATTCTCCTGCCTCAGCCTCCGAGTAGCTGGGACTACAGGTGCCCGCCACCTCGCCCGGCTAGTGATTTTTGTATTTTTTAGTAGAGACGGGGTTTCACCGTGTTAGCCAGGATGGTCTCGATCTCCTGACCTCGCGATCCGCCCGTCTCGGCCTCCCAAAGTGCTGGGATTACAGGCTTGAGCCACCGCGCCCAGCCTTGGAATTTTTAATACATATAAATCATGGGTCCATTTAAAGATTAGAAATTGCTTTCTACAGTAGATTATAACAGCAAACTTAAATCATCCTGTTTATATTTTGATTTCAAAAATAAAATGGAAATTCAAATAGTTCATCGGTTGACGATATTTGCTATATAACAGTTGACTAAGTTTGGTTTATGAATATAAATGATAAACACAGAAATTGTATAAAATTCATTCCCAATTAATAGTCTGTAATTAAGATTTAACATGTTACTTTTTAAAAACTAAGTTTCAGGTTTAAATGACTCTTATCCCTGGGTGTGGTGGCTCATGCCTTTAATCTCAGTGCTTTGGGAGGTTGAGGTGGGAGGATCAGTTGAGGATCATTTGAGGCCCGGAGTTTCAGACCAACCTGGGCAACACAGCAAGACCCCATGTCTGCCAAAAGAAAAAGAAATAGCTGGGCAATATGGTATATACCTGTAGTAGTAGCTACTCAGGAGACTAAGGTGGGAGGATCACTTGAGCCCAGTAGTTTAGAATTAGAGTGAGCGATGGTCACACTGGTGCACTCGAACCTTGGCAACAGAGCAAGACCTTGTCGCTAAAAAATATATTTGAAAAATGAGTCTTCATTTAATGTAAATGGAAAAATAATTTACCATGTTGCTCTTCGTACTTCACCATACTTTTCTATGGAGCATGCAACTGTTTGTTCTACAAGCATATTATAATCAGTAGCACTCCAGAGTAAACAGTTTCAAAATATATATTCCTTTGGTTTTATTAAGGAGAACTTAAGGAGTTAACAAATTCTCCAGCTTATTGCTGTGATACTTTAGAAATTATACTGCTTCCTTTTGTACTAAAATAAACCATGTGTTCTTTTGAATTTGTAGTCGCAGATATGGCCAGTACACTATGAACCAGGAAAGCACTACCGTAACCAGAGTTATGGAGAAGCCTCCATTTGATCGATCAATTTCCCAGGATTCTTTGGATGAACTGTCTATGGAAGACTATTGGATAGAACTAGAAAACATCAAGAAATCTAGTGAAAACAGACAAGAAGATCAAGAGGTGGTTGTCGTCAAAGAACCTGATGGTAATAACTAACTAAATAAAGCTTTTATTGTTTGTATTTATAGGAAATGAATGCATAGAAAGGAAGAGAACAACAACAACAACAAAAAAATTAAAGCTAGGACCACCAAAAAAAGATACTGCCTTTCAACTTGAAAATTACTTGTTTGAGGCAGATTTATGGATGCAACTGCCAGATACAAGTGGCATAAGTAAGTTAGCTTAGTCATAGACATGGCTGGAATGTTGTTGGCTAAGCTGACTGTATCATAGCCTTTTAGGGTTAGACTTCATCTTCGAAACCATCTAACCTCCCTTTAAATATCTTCTGTAATGTGGTAGCCACGTTGTCATTTGGTCTGTAGTGAGTGCAGATGGTGACAGAAAGAGCACTGCTTTGCAGTGATACTGTTTTTCCAGTGGTCAGTCAGCTTGAGTTCTTTTGATCTTTGTTTTATTGATTTACAGTCTGCTGTCCTCTATCTTTGACTCTCTTGCTTTAATTATGCCTTTGGGACAAATGGAACAGGGCTCTTCTATTTTTACATGATAGCCTTTCATATATTTGCGAATATTTATCTTGTTCCTAGCCAGGACCTTTCTGGAAAGAAAATTCACATAAACCAGTCTTTGTGCGTGGTTTCCAAAGACCTGCTGTGGTCCTGGCTATTTTGTCATTCAAAGTATAGTTCTCCAGATTGGATGCAACGGCTCATGTTTAGCCAACTAATCTAAAAATATAGAGTTGGGCAGTAGATGGTGGCATTACCGTTTTTAGCTTCCATATTTACTTCTTTCTTGTATTTGGTGCATAATTTCTGTAGAGTCACTTTCCAGCCATAGTTCCCATTGTCTGCTATAATACTTGATATTCTGGGAGAAACATGTAAAACTTTACTTAAAAGTTTTTTTGTACCATTTCTTTTAATCTCTGAAATTCAAGCAGTTGCCAAGTTTTTCATGTCCAATTCTCTTATCTGTTGTATTAGCTTTCTTTCTATGCCTTGTGCTATCTATACATTTGTAAGTATGTTTATGTAAGTTGATATATAAATGCCAAAATGTGAGAGCCCCAATCAGTGCTTTGTGATTCACGAATAGAGACTTCCTTCTCAACACAATGACTTCTTAACTAAATTACTTAGGATCTAATTAAGTAGCAAAATCTATATGAATAAGATTTTTCTTCTTGGCTACAACATTGCTTGAAAAATCTACCAATACTAATTTAAAAAGAAGACTTGGGGATTTTTCTTAATTTAATTTCTTAGACCTAGAAGAACACTACAGTTAACTCATTCTTTAGCTTCTTGTTTATTTTTCTGTCACTGTTTCCCAAATATGATACCAATAAAGTCAAGCTTATTTGTGATAATTAATAGTATCTTTCACCCTTTCTTTCTCCCTGTTTCAAGATGGACGTAGCATACTAGTCTGCTGAATAAGGAGAGAATATGTTTGAGAAAGCGGCGTTTAAACCCGATACATAGAAGTATGTCGTTAGCTGTTTGATAATTCTCCAATGTTAATTAGATTCATTGATTATTATGTACTATGTGGTCATCAAGAAGATTGGGAATGTTTTCTACATGCCCACACCTTTTCTTAGACTTTAAATTGTTTAAGCTTTACTTCTAGTTTTTAATGGAAAAAGTGACTCTACATAGTAATCTTGTTTATTTTCCTTGTTGTGTAAAAACATCAGCTTTTTTTCTGGCAATTTGGTTTTGTACACCAATACTGAGTACTACCTTAAAAGCATAAGTAATAATGGCTGGCTTACTTTTTTGTTGTTGTTTTGTTTTGTTTTGTTTGAGACAGTCTCGCTCTGTCGCCCAGGCTGGAGTGGCACAATCTCAGTTCATTGCAACCTCTGCCTCCCAGGTTCAAGAGATTCTCTCACCTCAGCCTCCCTAGTAGCTGAGATTACAGGCGTGCACCACCACGCCTAGCTAATTTTTGTATTTTTAGTAGAGAGGGGGTTTTACCATGTTGGCCAGGCCGGTCTCCAACTCCTGACCTCAAGTGATCCAGCCACCTCGAAAGTGCTGGGATTACAAGCCTGAGCCACCATGCCCAGCCTTGCTGACTTTTTATGCTAGTAAGCTGTTTTTGTTGTCTGGTGTGCAGAGTGCCTAGTACTGGCTTATGTCTCTTGAAGTTAGTTATTAATACTTGATTTCTGCCATCAAGAAGTTTATGTAGTATAGAAAGACAGGCAGGACTAGGTGCTGCACCATGTGATTCAGTCTGTCTCAGGGCTTTTCAAAGCTCCTTCCATATCACATTCTCACCTTTGGTTATAGCATAGCTGGAAGAGGTATGCTTTAGTGTACAGATCAGAAAACAGAGTCAACTTGAGGCTAAGTAACTTGTCCAAAGAGACTTGGCTATCAAGGTGCAGAAATGGGGTACAGATCCAGGTCTTTGTGTCCCAATTCATCCCTCTTTTATTTTCCTCTATAAACATGATGGTTGGAAAGAATCTATTCTAATTATCCTTCTGCTTTTAAATAACTTTCATTAGATCTTACACAATATTTGCATGAATATTTACTTCCTGCTTTCAGTGTTTTGAATTGATTCTTGTTTGATTAGCTTCCTATATAAGCTTTTTTTGCTGAATATATTGTGCTTTTAAAAAACATTGTAAAATAACATAATCTGATGTGCTGACTTGGAAGATTAGAAAAATTAATTTGAAATTGATTAGTTCCCAATGTTCTGATGCTGTTAACTTCTTTGCTGCACTTCGTGTCAGCTACAGTGAACAGAGAAAACAAGGCTTTCCATAAATTAGTGTTGGACTCTGAGGTAGTACTGAATTTAAGCCAAGAAACCGGGCTTAACGTATAGCCCCAGCATTGACTTCCTTCTGTAACTTGATGGAAGTAAGTTATCTTTTTATTCTTTGCTCATCTCTGGAAGGGGAATAGTATCATCCTCTGGGTTAATCTGCAAGGAAGTTATAGAGGTTAATTACATGTGAAGGCATTTAAAAATTTTAATTGAGTATATATGAAATCCATCTAAAATTTGATATCGTGGCTGGAGTGTATGGCAGTTGTCCAAGTTTTAGATAATGATTATTAGCACTGTGGTTTGGTTACAATAGAAGAGTTTTAGTAAGAATTTTTAACAGCTTAAAAAATGTAAAGGTTCTTATATTTTGTGATTTAAGTACCACTTTTCTCTACTGTCTTAGAGGGAGAATTGGAAGAAGAGTGGCTTAAAGAGGCCGGTTTGTCCAATCTCTTCGGAGAGTCTGCTGGAGATCCACAGGAAAGCGTGGTATTTCTATCAACATTGACCCGGACCCAGGCAGCAGCAGTTCAGAAGCGAGTAGAGACGGTCTCCCAGACCTTGAGGAAAAAAAACAAACAGTACCAGATTCCTGACGTCAGAGACATATTTGCTCAACAGAGAGAATCGAAAGAAACAGTAGGTTTTCTTTTTTGATGTTAAGGCAAAGGACTAATTGCTTACAATTAATTGGATCAATCTGGTTTAATTCGAATGATTAAAAACGTAATGATCACCTATTCTGTGCCAGGCACCAAAACTCTATGCTTGCAGCAAACAAGAGAGACTTGCTTCCTGCCTTTCTGGAAGTTATACTGATGAGGCAGAAAACAAAACTAGTTAAAATTCGGCATGATAATCCATGCATTAGGGGAAGAGGGTGTCCTTGGAGCATTAGAAGTGACTCTAACTCCACTAGGGGTGACAGGGACAGCTTCTCAGACCACGTGACTACCAACAGTTACTTAGAGAAAAAGTAGGATTAGGGTATTCTTCCCTATCTATTAATGCTGTAGGAATATTTGATTTGTCCCTAGACTCGTTTGGGGATGGATGAAGTTGAGTGTAAGGGAGCTAATTGCAGCTGAATTACAAAGTAGGAACCTGGAGATATGAAGTAACTTCTCCTTTGTGGTGTTAAAAGAAAGACCTTAGACAAATTAAATTTAACAATTTAATTGAGCAAACAATGATTTGCAAATTGGGCAGCCCCCAGAATCACAGCAGATTCAGAGAGACTCCAGTTGCTACCGTGTGGTCAAAGAAGATTTATGGACAGGGAAAGGAAAGTGATCTACAGAAAACGGAAGTGAGGTACAGAATCAGCCGGATTGGTTACAGCTTTGTGTTTGCCTTATTTGAATATGGTTTGAACAGTTGGCCACCTTTGACTGGTCAAAATTTGGTGATTGACACGAGTAGGTTACAGTCTGTTTACATATTCAGTTAGGTTAGAGTTCACTAAATACAGAGAAACCCTTTAGGATGAACATAAGATATGTAAGGAGGCAGCTTTAGGTTAAACTTTAAGGTATCTAGCCTTACCACAGCGACAGCACACAAAACATTGAGTAAATATTTGTCTAGGTGATTGACTTATTAATGAAAGCTGTGGGGTCTGGTAGAGACTGTGGGACTGATGAATGAAGAGACGTATCAGGGAAGGCATGATAAAAGTTTGAGAGGCTGGGCGTGGTGGCTCACAGCTGTTATCCCAGCACTTTGGGAGGCTGAGACTGGAGAGTTCAAGACCAGCCTGGGCAACATAGCAAAACCCAATCTCTACAAAAAGCACAAGAATTAGCTGGGTGTGATGGCGTGTGCCTGTAGGCCCAGCTACTTGTGGAGCTGAGGCCAGAGGACCGCTTGACCCCTAGAGGTCGAGGCTGCAGTGAGCTGTGTTCATGCCACTGCACTCCAGGCTGGGTGACAAAATGAGAACCCATCTCAAACAACAACAACAACAACAACAAAAATCGTACAAGAACTGTGTGGCTCAGATCAGTGCTACTCGAACAAGCCAGTTGGTGGATTACCTATTACTCATCTGTAAGGGCATAAGGAGCTTGCACAGAATATAAATGATCCTTCTTTCTTTCATCAAAAAAGTCTTGCTGCCAGAAAAAGAGTAAAAAATCAGCTGATCTAGATGGTGTTCTTGAGGTCAAAGTTGATTTACATTCTGGCTTGAGTAGCTCTGGCCTAAAAGACCCAGTGAGGTGGTTGGAAGGAGAATGAACACGGAATGGGACTCTTGAACAATGATTATAATAATAATAACAATACCAGCTGCTGCCACCATTGCTGAACAATTACTGTGCCAACCACTTTACGTGCTTTATGTCACTTAATCCTTACAGCTGTCTTGTGAGTGAGGTGTTATTTCCATTCTGTGGCTGAGACTCATAGATTTTATTTTATTTTTTAATTTTTATTTTTGGAAATGGAGTCTCTCTGTCACTCAGGCTGGCATGCAGTGGCACAATCTTGGCTCAGTGCAACCTCCACCTCCCAGGTTCAAGCAATTCTCCTGCCTCAGCCTCCCGAGTAGCTGGGACTGCAGGTGCACGCCACCATGCCCGGCTCATTTTTTGTACTTTTAGTAGAGACGGGGTCTCGCTATGTTGGCCAGGCTAGTCTTGAACTTCTGACCTCAGGTGATCTGCCTGCCTCAGCCTCGCAAAGCGCTGGGATTACAGGTGTGAGCCACCGCGCCCTGCCGGATTTTAAGTAACCTGCTCAGTGTCCTGTAGATAGTAACCCCAAATTTGTTTGATTTTGAAGTACATGCTTTTAACCACTCTCTATCCTGGTATATTTGCATTTTGTATACGATTATGACATTAAGCATCCTGAATATGAGATTCTATTCATACTATAGAAGATAACAAAAATAGAATGATTATTTATTTTAAAAAAGGAATGAAAGGGTTTATATTCATGGTATCTTCCTGTCATGTAGACACTCTTTTGCTTTTTGTAGACTTTTTATTCTTGCAAGAAAGCCCTTCTAGCTGCAGATTGCTACTCTCTTTGCATGACCAATTTCGAATCAAGTCCAGTCCATTTTAGGAGTCCAGTCCATTATAGGAGTTTTGGGGTCATTAAATTACTCCAGGCACTTGCTTAAGTTAAGCACTTGCTTACCACCCAGTGGTTATTTGGGATATCCACTAGTATTAAAGGACTGGGCTGGGTTTCCAGCTGAAGAAAAATGAATGGTAAGGAAATTTAGTATTATGACATTTTCTTCCCAATTAGAGAACCCTCACTAAGGGAGTTAAGAGGAAGTGAAAAGGGGGATGGAACAGAGAGCTGAGCCTAAGCAAAATATAAACAGTGGGATTTCTGCCAGTCTCCAAGAGGATGTTGCTACTCGGTGCTAGAAACAACATTTTTCCAGCAAGTTTCTGGCAGTGTCAGAACCACATGGTTTGAGTCCAAGGTAATTGGTAGATTGTGTCATCTGATGGAGTCATTAAGAGAGAACTAGCAAAAGGAAATTTGAATAGTGGTAACTTGCTTACACTGCATGCCTTTAATTGAAACACTGCCACCCATGAGAAAAGTGCTTTATCTCCCCCATCCCTCAAGCAAACGTGGGCCAGCCATCTTCACTTGCAGTTCTTCTGTTTTTGAGCGAGTGTATATTCAGCTCTTCCATGTTAAATGCTTCCTCATGAAGGCCTTGCTGACACTAGGAAATATAATACAGAAATGAACACCATCTGTACTGCCATCTTCAATTGCTAAGGAAAATAATTCCAACCACATGCTCCAAAATATGTGTTCTTTTGTGAGATTGGAATCACTCTGCTCATTGTGCCATGCAGGACCAGCCTCTGCCGACTTGTGGGTGGAGGGAGGGAGAATGGGACTGCTCTGTCCTTCAAGGGGTTAAAGTGATGCTGGGTACCCACGTCCCACTTCTGTGACTTGGTAGTCACTGTAACATTGTCCTGGGTTTTCCCCATCTCTTAAGTGGTTCATTAGTGGTCAAGATGTCCCTAGCCTAGTGCTTTTCTAGGTTCTTTTTAGACTTCAGGTGGAGGATGAAGTCCTTCTTGGACAACAGCTTGAGGTGAAATGTGTAGTGAGACTACAATGGCCACTTTCTGTCTGAGATAAAATCCAATAGAATTATCAATATTATTTTTTAAAATAATTTGAATAGACCTCTTTCTGTGGTTGATCCAGACTCTCCTTCCTGACCTCTGAATTCCTTCTGAAGCCTTACCTGGAAAGGAGGAAGTACTATCTGGCCACATGTACTGCTGAGCAGAGTCAGCCATGGTTTACCATCTCCGTAGACCTTTGGAAGGCTCCATTCCTTGGATGTCACTGCCCCGGCCCCTTGAAAACAGGAATTCCTTCAGATGTTTTAGGGCTTATTGCTGGTTGGGTAATTTAGTTACTTATCTCCCGTTTATTTGTGGAATCTTTTTTTTTTTTTACTTGAAGAATTTCTATTTTATTAGGGACATGTACTTTTATCGTTTTATAACAGCATGATTGAGGTATAATTCACATACCATACAATTCGCCCACTAAAAGCGCACAATTCAATGTTCTTTTTAGCATATTCACAGTCGTGCAGTGATCACCACAATCAGTTTTAGCACATTTTTATTATTTCCAAAAGAAAGCCTGTATCCATTAGCAATCCTTCCCCATCTTTCCCTCCCTACTCTTAGGTGACCACTAGTCAGCTTTGTGTCTCTATGGTTTGCATGTTATGGTCATTTGCTATAAATGGAATCATATAATATGTGGCTCTTTGTGACTGGTTCCTTTTACTTAGCATAATGTTTTCAAGGTTTATTTATGTTGCAGCATGTATCAATACTTCATGTCTTTTTATAGCCAAATAACATTCCATTGTACAGATAGACCACATTTTGCTTATCCATTTGTCAATTAATAGATATTACTAATTTTTTTAACATATTTGTCCTTTCTCCTCCACTAAATAGTAGCATTCTTGATGACAGGGACACACTCATGACTTTTTTTATATTTCCCACTGGGCCTACTATTGTCTCTTACAAGTTGTAGGTAATAAAATATTTTTTGGATGATTGCTTGTTGATTATTACCTTAGTGCCCCTTTTGCACTGTGATTGTTACAATTCTGAGTACATTTCTTGTACTCTAAAGATTAGTAACAAAATTATTTACAATATCATTTTCTCCGGTTTTGAGTTGGAGATGACTAAATGGCCTGTTTTCTATGTTTAGGCTCCAGATGACACTGAATCGCAGTCACTTAGAACAAATGAAAACAAATACCAAGGAAGAGATGGTATGTTGAACCTGTTCTCTTGTTTTTTTCCCCCCCCCTTTAATTAACATAACAAACAGTTACAGTCTTATAAAACATTCACCTTCAATTCTAGTAAACAAATTCTATTAAAATGCTAATGAAAAGTCCCAAGTGGATCATTACGTGAGGCTGAGCGTATAGTTGGCCTTCAATTTTCTTTTAATGTGTATCCCTATCTTCTGATTCAAAATGCATGTACGTATCTTCCTGAGTGCTTACCATGTGCCAGATGTTATCAGGAGATGCTTACCTCATTTAATACACCCAAAAACAATGTAATGGTTATTGTTCTTAATCCATTTTACAGATGAGTGAGCTGAGGCTTAGAGCTGGGAAGCCACTTTCCAATGCCATACAGCTAGTCACTGAGCCAACAAACTTGCAGAATTGTTCTCAAATCACAAGCTCCTAATTCATAAATGGGGTAACTTTTCAGATATTATAGAAAAACTTTTTAAAATAGTTGAGATTTTTATGAGCAATTGATTATAATTCTCCTTTTCATGTTTCTCTGCTAACATTTGTTATTTCAGAAGTGGATTAGAAACTTGAGGTATGGAAGAAAGTAACTTTTTTTTTTTTTTTTTTTTGAAGTGGAGTCTTGCTTTGTCTCCCAGCCTAGAGTGCAGTGGTGTGGTCTTGGCTCACTGCAACCTCCGCCTCCCAGATTCAACCATCCTCCTGCCTCAGCCTCTCCAGTAGCTGGGATTATAGGCACATGCTACCATGCCCGGCTAATTTTTTTTTTTTTTTCCTAAGTAGAGACAGGGTTTTGCCATGTTGATGAGGCTGGTCTTGAACTCCTGACCTCAAATGATCTGCCTGCCTGGGCCTCCCAAAGTGTGGGGATTACAGTTGTGAGCCACCATGCCCAGCCAAAAGTCACTATTAAGGCTTTATTAGTACTTACTAAGAAAGAATTTATAGCTATTTCATTGGTTTACAGAAAGGGAAAATATTCTAAGTGAAGTTAATCGATTTAAGCTTAAAAATTTAATCGTTAATTGTTATTTAACAAACGAAAACAGGTGATTTATGTTTATGTTCCTAAAATTTAGCAACTGGGGTGTTAATGCATTAATAGTGTTGCATTTGGTTTGGAAGTAGTAGTGGGAGGAGTATTAGGTAAACTGTGGAGGAGTGAGGAGTGTTCCAACATTCCTATAAAAATCCTACATTACTCAAGATCATATGGGATATTTTCCTTCCATACTTTTCTCAGAACTTCTCTCTGGCACCCCTGCCTTAAAGGTAATATGCACACACGTATATACACACATATATATTTATAAAAGCGCTTGCTTTTTACGATTCCGTGGATGTTTCTTCAGTTTTATGTGTTATATCTGAATGAAATCACTAGGTGTTTTCTCAAATCTATGTACCCGCAGATGTTGAAGTGGCAAGCAAGCTGGCATAGCTACCCTGCCTGCTAGAGAGCTGGGTCATCAGGAGAGACAGACAGGATTTTTTGTGCCAAGGTCAATATGCTTTGGGCTCTGGGGAAGAGTGACTGGCAGTTGGTGAATGGATACTGAGGAAAACATTGTCCTTTTCTTGGTGTTTTCCTCCCTTGCCAGGGATCATGATGTGGGCTATATCAACAAAAGTTCTGGAAGACAAGTTCATAGTGTGAGCACTTTCCTGCCTAGCTTGCAGCAGGCAAATGAAATGTGACAAATTTGCTGCTTGATTTACATCTGCTTTTGCTGGAATGCTACGTAGTGGCCATAGAGCCTCCAGTCAGAATAACAAGAGAATGTGTGATGCCATCCAAGTCACTGAGTATTCCCTATTGCACCTGTTCTGGGCAATGCTATGCTCTTTCACTAGCCAGTGAATTAACCAGTGTAAGCCAAACGTTGGAAAGTTCAGGATGAAATGCATGGAAACATTGTCTCAGGTTCAAAAATGGGGCTGTTTCCGATTAAAATTTGAAGGCGTGGGAGACATAGTCTCTTTTAAATGTTTCCCCCACACTTGGATTTTTAAACATGTTCCACCAACGATACTTATTCTAAATGAAAAAGTTGTTAAGTTTTATAGTTGCAAGGGTTGTTACATTCCAAATTAATTCACTGTAATGTGTTCATTTTTCATTAAATCATAAACTCTATGAAAGGCCCAGTATTTAATAATACATTTAGAAATATTAATAATGCCCCAATAATTTTTTAAACTTTTATATTGATATGTATAGTTTCTTATTTTCTTTTGAATTTCTACAGAGGAAAGAAAAATCTTTTTTTTTTTTTTTTTTTTTTTTTTTTTATAAAAGAAATTTTAATTTTAATTTTAATTTATTAAAAAAAAATTTTTTTTTTTTTTTTTTTTTTTTTTTTTTTAAATAGAAGCAATTGAATCTTAAAGTCAAGTGATTAAAAAAAATTTTTTTTAAGGCATTTCAGGATATTTTGGACAACTGAAAAACTTGAGGGAGATTTGCAAAATGTTTGTAACCCAGTGTTATTGTGCACTTAAAAAGAGACTAGATGACAGAAATGTTATTTATTTTAGGACCTTAAGAACCAAAAGGTTGATCTCAGCATTCTGTTCTTATTAAGAGTAGATAATTAAATCATCACTTATTAGCCAAGTAATCATCCATTTCTTGTAGCGGTACCCCCTTCAACCCTGAAACTGTTGTTTTCTGTGCTCTGCTTCAACTTGATTTTCTATTTTAACCAGAACTTTGATATGCGGTATTTTTTTTTTTTGCCATGCTTTTGAAGGAAATTGGTGTGTTAAATGTGTAATACCTTAATTATAATTGCTCAGCTTTACATTCAGCATAGTCCGTTGGTGTGGGTGTGAGTGTGGGAGTATTTATTGTAACCCTGACATGGAAGTGGTGAGAAGAAAGAGTAGTTTTGAAATTCTTGCCCACAACTACTCAGCTGCTAGAAAGGTAGCTTCTAATTTAAGAAAATGGCTAATCATTTTTTTCCTCTTAGAATAATTTCCTAGGAAACCAATGTACATAGTCACAGTAAAACATAAAGGAGTGTAAACCAGAGGGAAAATAAAATTAAAATTGTGCTTTGGCATTCATGTTGATACTTAAAAAAAATAATCATCAAAAGGTATAGGTATTCTAATTTAAAAAATGGTCACAGGCTGTTGAGAAACATAAATATACATGGCAGCAGATGAATACTAATAATATCAACGGACTTTAAATGTATTCTTAGTTTTGGAATTGGCACTGGTAAATTCTTACTTTCTTAACTGTGAGATGCTATCAGGACCAGCTATGTAATTTGCAAGGTCAGGGACAAACTGAAAATATAGGGCCTCTTACTTAATTTCATGATGTAACAGCAGAGTATTAAACTAAGTGTGGAACCCTCCTGAGCCTGGAGCCCTGTGTGGCTGCACGGGTCTCATGCCCACGAAGTCTACCCTGGTTATTTAATGGGACTGAATAAAACTAGATCCATATTTACTTCTAAACTTGATTTTGATTAAAACAGGCATTTTCACTTTTATATAAATGAATATAAATATTATTTTTCTGAACCGCAGACTTTTAATAATGTGTGCATTTATGACATTTATTAACTTTTTAAATTAACTTTAGCTTCTGTCACTTTGTATGTGAGCCTGTTAGTATGTAAGCATGTGTATACACTGCATAGATGTATTTTGTAATTCAGAGCTTCTTACTATGATTCAAAGGTCAATAGTGAGAAAATAACAGTAATCTTGGTTATTGGCTCTAGGTTTTTTTCCTGTGAATTGCATTAAAACTGTAAATTTACCAAATAATCAAATTTAGAAGTATCTTCTCCAAAGCTTAAACCTGGTGTTTTCAGCAAAGACATTTTTAAATGTAAATTCCTTTCTGGAGGATTACAACAAACCAAAAAAAGCCAAAACACAGTTAAACTTACGATATCCTTGAAATCTTGATGTAAATATGTGACAATTATTGGACTAGTATTTATAGTCGTAGGAACTTTTATATTCTTTGACATGATCAGGTGGAAACCCAACCATTCCCGTACCAGGTAGGTCCAGATCTGACTCGCATAGTGATAGTTTTTTGGCACTAACTGTTGTTTTGGAAATTTTACTGTGATAGGTAGGTAATATTCCAGAAAGTAAATGCAGGGTGTGGAAGAAGTTTATTCCAGGAATCTGATCCACGCTGAGGAAATTAATTAAATGGTAAATTACTAGCTTTACAAGAGATTACTGCTGATTACCTCCCTCTTTTTTTGCTTTTAGTTTCTCAGTGTAGAATAAAACAACAATTAATACTTCAAAATCTTTTGAGGTTTTTCATTAAAAGTTTACTATCTTCCAGCAATGTTTTGCAATTGGAACCCAGTTTAAGGACTGTGCTCTCAAAGACTGCACAATTGAACTATGGATTGCTAGTCACCACAGTCTCCCTGCCCACTTCCCATGTACCATTGATAGGATTTTTGAGTATACTCTTTATTATTAAAATAACAGCTAGATATTGCCTAGAGAAAATAGTACTCTTCCCAAATGTTTTTGTGTAGTGAATGCATTAGAATTTTTTTAAAAAAGAAATAAATGAAGCATATGAATTGGGTTCTTTTCCCCCGGCCCCCCAGACCAGGCATCTAACCTTGTTGGTGAAGAGAAGCTGATCCCACCTGAGGAGACACCTGCCCCTGAAACAGACATCAACCTGGAGGTATCATTTGCCGAGCAAGCACTCAATCAGAAAGAGAGCTCCAAGGAGAAAATCCAGAAGAGCAAAGGCGATGATGCCACATTACCTGTATGTAGTACACTGTTTATAAATATACATATATGTGCATACACATATACGTATATATACACACACAGTTATACACACACACACACATACATATATATATAGAGAGAGAGAGAGACAGACAGACAGAGACAGACAGAGAAAGATGAGGTCTCACTATGTTGCCCAGGCTTATCTCAAACTCCTGGGCTCCAGCGATCCTCCCACCTCAGCCTCCCAAAGTCTTGGGATTACAGGGATGAGCCATCACACCTGGCTCAGGATACATTTTTCATCAACTTTTTATTTTAAAAATGTAGAACCCACAGAAAAGTTGAAAGAATAGTATGGCAAACACCATTTGGCCTTCATAGATCAATTCAACAGTTATTAACATTTTATAACCTCTTTCTCTTTTCTATATCTATCTATATGTATGTTCTAACTTTGTTTTTAGTTTAATACTTAAGAAATTTAAACTGAAGTGATAATCATATTTAATATACAGTCATATCAAAACTTTCCCAATTGTCACAATATTGTTCTTTATAGCTTCTCCCTTTTCCACTCCCATCTGGGTTCCAAACAAGGGTCATATACTATATTTGTTGTCATGTCTGTTTGGTTTTCTTGAATCTAGGTCAGTCTCCTGCTTTTCTTCAGTATTATCGAAGAGTCCAAATCAGTTTTCTGATTGTTTCCTCAGGACTGGGATCCAATTTATACATCTTTAGCCACATTTACTGCATAGAGGATGTTTATGCCTTCGATTGCATCATCGGAAGAGATGCATGGTACCAGCTGGTCCCTTTATTGGTGATAGAAGTTTGATCACCAACTTGTCTAAGGAGAGATGTTCACTAGATCTCCTCATCGTAAAAAGATACCTTTCCTATGTGCAATTAATAATAATTTGTCATCCTTGAGACTGAGCAAATATCTTTTATGTCAGTAAAGCCTATTGGCCAGTGGTTTCACCATCCATTTGTAACTTTGCCTTAAACAATAACTAACCTGGTGCTTAAGAAATGGCTATTTTAAAATTCTATTATTCCTTCTACACTTACTGGCTGACACAGTCTTCCATAATTGCTTCTTCAGTTTCTAGCACAAGATGTTCCAGGCTCTCTTTATAATTTTCTCCCTGCAGACTTGAAAGCATCCATTTCTCCAAGAAGCTCTGGTACTTTTTAGCAGCAAATTGTGTTTAGAAACCAAGCTCTGTGTAGTGAATATTCTCATTGCTACTGCATATCTTGTATTTTCTAAAAAATACATTTATTATGCAGAATTTCACACAGGCAAAAGTTAAAAAGAATGGTATTCTGAACCCCCAAATACTTAGCACTCAGCCCCAACATTCGTTAGCCCATGGCCAATCCTGACCTATTCATACCCCCACCCAGTTCCCTATTCTGTGTTATTTTGAAATACATCTCTGAATTACATTTTATCATCTATATTTCTAAAAGACAAAGAGGGAATTTTAAAACTCATAACCATATAACCATTATTGTACCAAAAATGCTAACAATTTTTAATTTCAAATATCTAAGCAGTGTTCAGATTTCAAATTGTATCACATCATTTTATGATCTTTTTATACAGGTTGAGTCAGGATCCAAATAAGGCTCATGTATTGTATTGCAATTAGTTGATACATCTTTTAAGAATATTTAAATCTCCTTCTCTGTTTCTTTTTCCCTCTCTCTCTTTCCTTCCTTCCTTCCTTCCTCCTTTCTTCCTTTCCCTCTATCCCTTCCTCTCTCTCACTATTTTTCCTTCCTCCCTCCTCATTAATTTATTAAAGAAACCTGGTTATTAAATTGTGGCGAGTTTCCCCCTCTGACTATTCCCCTGGTGTAGTTTAACATGTTCTTTTGTTTCTTATCAATTAGTTGACTTTAAATCGATCAATTTAAGTTGACTTTAAATTTCACTTTTTTGGGGCGGTCAAGACTACATCAGATATGTGATTGTGTGTTTTCTGTTGGGAAGCTCATAATAGCTGTTTCTTTTTTTTGTCACTGTAGCAGCTGTTGCTGATCAATACCTGGATCCAATAATTTATTAACGTTTACAAAATTGTGATCTAATATTTTCTTCTTTTTTATTTATTAATTTGGATATTTCTTTGAGAACAACTTTCTGAAAGTGGTCATTTTTACCTTCTATTTGTTGTCAGAAATTGTTGACTTACTAACAGTTTTCACCTGTGACCAATTAATGTTTTAATTTGCTTTGTAAAACATAGTCTTAACTCATGGACTTATATATATTTGTAAAAATAGTCTTAACTCATGGATTTATACATATTTGACATGATCCTGGACAAGATTTTACAGGCTTGTCTGGTGTATTTTCTGTTGCAGACCTAGACTGATTTGTTTCTGCAGGAAACCCTGATACCGTTTAGCAGAGATAGACTTTTGTGACTGGGATCAGGACACTAGAAGTGTTCATTTCTCTGGGCTGGTCATTACTTTTGAGCCTTTTCAGAGGACGGAAGTACATGAGCATCTTCTGTCTTCCATGCTGAGAATTGTAGTTCTCAGGAAATGGCAGGTGATATATTTAGAATATCACATAATTGAATGTTTGCTTTATCCTACGCTAATGCACGGCATTCTCAGAGTATGCTAATACTACCATCAATAATATGATTACTAGAAATGGTTTAAACTTGTTTTTCTTTCTTTCTTTTGTGTGTGTGTGTGTGTTTTGGGGGTACATCCTAAAAGGGATTTTATAAGTAAAATTATTGTGTTTTAGGTTGCTTAGGATTGTTACTCTTTGTATGGTTAAGCCATCAACTGCATACCTGGTTTGGTTAATTTGCTTTATTTTATTATCGATTTTTAGAGATTGCTTTTCTTGAAATTTAATTTTGGTTTATAAGTATGTAAAATACTTATGTAGTCCAACATTAAAGTTGAAAAACAAAGTGTATTAAAAGTCTAGCTTTTATCCTTCAGCTACCAACCTATTCAATCCCTCCTCTTAGAGGCAAACTGTCATATATATATATATATATTCATATATATGTGTGTGTATATTTATATATGTGTGTATACATATATGTGTGTATATATGTATATGTATGTATATATATATGTATATACACATATATATACACCAACCTATTCAATCCCTCCTCTTAGAAGCAAACTTTCTTTCCTTTTAATATCATGGTTTATCCTTCTGTTCATAGATAACTGGCAGCTCACTATGCAGTTTCTTCCACATTGATTTTTGTTTTGTTGACTTAGTGGTGTATTCTGGAAATCATACCATAGTAGTATAGAGAAATATTTCTCACTTCTTTTTATTAGATACATTGTACTCCATTGTATGGATGTATCATAATTTTTCGAGTCAGTCCCCTAATGGTGGACATCTGAATTGTTTCCAGGCTCTCTTGTATATATGCGTGTGTGTGTATGTGTATATATGTGTGTGTGTGTGTGTGTATGTGTATATATGTGTGTGTGTGTGTGTGTGTGTGTGTATATATATATATACACACATATATATTTTTGAGATGGAGTTTCACTCTTGTTGCCCAGGCTGGAGGTGCAATGGCGCGATCTCAGCTCACTGCAATCTCTGCCTCCTGGATACAAGCAATTCTCCTGCCTCAGCCTCCCAAATAGCTGGGATTATAGGTGCCTGCCACCACGCCCGGATGATTTTTGTATTTTTGGTAGAGACGGGGTCTCACCATGTTGGCCAGGCTGGTCTTGAACGCCTCTCCTCAGGTGATCTTCCTGCTTTGGCCTCCCGAAATGCTAGGATTATAGGCATGAGCCACAGTACCTGGCCTTCTTGTATATTTTTAAAACTCTGTGTTTATACCTAATGGGAAAAGTAAAAGAGTATGCAAATTGGCCTAAAATGATGATCCACTCTGCCAGACTATCCTCAGGAAAAGTCTGTTTTTGTTTTTGTTTTTGTTTTTCTCGAGATGGAGTCTTGCTTTGTCGCCCAGGCACCATCTTGGCTCACTGCAACCTCTGCCTCTCAGGTTCAAGTGATTCTCCTGCCTCAGCTTCCTGAGTAGCTGGGATTACAGGCACGCACCACCATGCCTGGCTAATTTTTTGTATTTTTGGTAGAGACAGGGTTTCACCATGTTGGCCAGGCTGGTCTTGAACTCCTGACCTTGTGATCTGCCCACCTCGGCCTCCCAAAGTGCTGGGATTACAGGCATGAGCCACTGTGCGCGGCCGAAAAGTATGTTTTCAAAGTGACAGTCTTTGTCACAAAATATGGAAAGGTTTTAAATTGAAAAATAGTAGAATCTAATTAAACAAAATGAAGACATTGTTGGCTTTTAAGTTGTTGACTCAAACAATGGAATGAAATATAATCAATCTCCACTTGAGAGCTTTCAAAACAAAACTCCCTCTGCCATTTTCTTCTCTCTTTAACTAATTTACCTTCACCTAGCGTCTTAATTATATGCATGTTGTGCCCCAAGTTTAAAATGACCTCTCCATTTCTACCCCTCTGTTCCGTATTTGCCAAGGAAACCTTAATCTATTCTTCAGAGACTAGCTCAAGATCAGTTTTCCTGTTCAGTCTTTCCTGATCATGAACTTATATTAGATCAAATAAATATATGAAATCACCTTTGATTTAGGTTGCATCCTTTAGACATTATTGTTAATCTGTCCATGTATTTGTTTATGCAAATAGGTTTATACTCATCTATACAAACTTTTTTTTAGTCCATTTGTCTTCTAGAAGGTGTGGACTCTGTTAAATTTCTACAGGTCCTTCCCGTGGTCGAAGAAGTAAGATTTCTATTCACTACTCCGAGGCAGGTGTCTAAGTAGATAAAACCTTCAGTTCCATTTCTGTTCCATGCTCCTCTGCTTCTGTAAATAAGCAGTAGGCTTTATGTAATACATTGTTCTCTGTTGACCTCATTTCATATTCACTTCCTTTTCCTCACAGCATCGAGCAGTCTTTGTTAATTCTTCATGATCTCTCACAGTGGATTCAAATTTCTCCTCTTAAATTTGGAGATCAGGTTTTATAACCTTTAATTTGCTTTAGTTTGAAAACTTAGCTACGTAGTGTGTACACATTATATCTCAGAAATTATGGTCTGTAATTATTTGATTTATTAGATGACATCCAGGAGGTAGATATTCCTATTTTTCATACATGGAAACAAGTTAGAGAGGTAACTTGACATGCTGAGGCTTGACATTAATGACTACGCTTTTGAAGCCTTTCTCTAGCTTTCCAAGTCAAAGCTAGAGCAATTTGATGAGTAAAAAAGTCAAGTTTATTATTAGTGATGAAATGCCTAAGGACCCCCAAATGCAAATCCTACAAAAGAGCAACACAACCAGGGAAAACTACCTAGTTAATTTATGGTAACACATGGGAATCAATGACCTTATATTTTTTTGGAAAATTTTTATTTATTTTTTTCTTTTTTCTTTCTTTCTTTTTGGTTTTGTTTTGAGGCTGAGTTTCACTCTTGTTTCCCAGGCTAGAGTGCAATGGTGCAATCTTGTCTCACTGCATCCTCCACCTCCTGAGTTCAAGTGATTCTCCTTCCTCAGCCTCCTGAGTAACTAGGATTATAGGCACCTGCCACCACGCCCGACTAGTTTTTGTGTTTTTAGTAGAGATGGGGTTTCACCATGTTGGTCAGGCTGGTCTTGAACTCCTGACCTTAGGTGATCCAGCCGCCTCAGCCTCCCAAAGTGCTGAGATTACAGGCGTGAGCCACCATGCCTGGCCTTATTCTTTTCTTTAAACACATTTTCCAAGAGGTAGAGAACTTTTCTCTTGCTGAAATTTCACTGCTTTCTCTTAGCCAACGAACTGAACCATTCAATCTATTAACTAAACAAAAAACAACAGGAAACTTCATAAATATTTAAAGCTGCTGCTATGAATTAAACATTGGGATAAAGGACTAACTCCTTCATTAAGCACAATGTTTAAATAAATAAATAAATAAGCTCATGACATATATCACTAGGTAAATCAAATGTTTGAATTAATAATATTTCAGGATTCTGTAAACATTTACCTTGGGTAATGCTTTAAACGGCTGTATTACGTGTGTTTGGCTTATTAGACCCAAAGCAACTGATTTTAATGAAACATTTAACACTTAAGAGAAAGGTAAATATGGTTGGTTCAGCATTCAGAAAGTGAAGCAATTAGCAGAAATATAGGACCAAACATGGGAAAAATGTGACCAGTTTTGTGTGATTTTTAAAAAGGAAAACTCAGTAGAACTCCCAGAAAATCAGAGGAACACGAAGCCAGTGGCCCTCCACCTCACTGAGTTTGATTCTATGCTCTTCTCCCTGTGGGATGTGCGTCTTCATTCATTTAGTGGACTGTGACAGACCACCCGTAGTGTGCCAGGTCTGTGGTACAACAGGGTTACAGAAGTGATTAAGAAGTGGCTGTTCTCCTTGAGGGGCTCACAGTACCACATCAACACCTATCAACCTAGATATCTCCCTGCCTACTCTGGTAGATGGGAAACATGGAGTCAAACAGAATGGTTACAAAACTTAGGATTTAGGAGAACTGAATTTGCATCCTCATGACATCACTGGCTTCGTGGCTATGTTTAAGGGACTTAACTGAGTCTCAGTTTCCCCATCTAGAAGATGCTGTAATAATTCTTATCTTATTAGGACTTTTGCAGAATTAAGTGAACTGTTTTTCGATAAGATAATTACTATTTTCAATTTTTTCTTACCTTGCCATGACACATAGGAATAAAGGAAGGCCATGAAATGTTGATATTATTTTAAAAGCTCCATGAAAAAATGTAATATGTAATACTTTTTGAGTGCTATTTATCATTTGATCTTACACCCTTATAAGTTAGGTTCAGTTGTCCTCATTTTACAGATGAGGAGGCTAAGGCACAGAAGGGGACATTGTTTGCCAAAGGTCACATAGAAAGTGATGAAAACAGGATTTGCCACCTGTATTCTGGCTCCACCCTCTTGAATCCAGTGCAGTGCCCCATGGAGGCCATCCTGCCCCCTGCTGGAAATTTGCTTAGGCCCCATCTTCAGTGATGTTCATTCTGTTTATTTAATGTTCTCCTAGGAAAAAAACACATTACAAACAGTTAAGAAAGACCCCTTCCTCTTACAGTGGACTTGAAGTGTCTCTCTCTTGGAATTGAGTTTGCTTAAAGGGAATTAGCTTCTCACTTAAAGTCACAGGTTTTATGAATTGCTCTAGGAGAGTGACTCCAACATTTTCATCTCACAACTCCTTCATACACTTAAAAATTATTAAAGGCCTCAAAAACCTTCTGTTTGTGTGGGTTATACTTATGGACACTTACCATATCTGAAAATAAAATTGAGAAATTGAAAAAATATTAGTCCATTTAATATAAGAATATTATAGTTAAAATAAATACCCTTTTCTCAAAATGGAAAATAGCCATATTTTCTAAAAACTAAGTGTATCATGGTTTTAATTTTAGCAAGTCTCTAATGTCTGGTTTTAGTTGAAGTCAGCTGGATTCTCATGTTTATGTTTGCATTCAGTCTGTTGCAATGGCACTCATTTACATCTGGAAAACTGCACTGTATACTCATGAGACAATGAGAGTTTGAAAGGCAAAATAATGCCTCATTACTAGTTATTAAAATAGTTCTGGACGTTTTGGAAGGGTTTGGATACCCTCAATTGTCCCTGGACTACACTTTGAGAATTATTGCTTTAGGACATGTCTTTTGCCCTAGTATTGAGACGATGAAGTATTAACGATAAGATGCAAGTAGTACCAAAGCAAAGGGAATAAAATAGATGCAGTTAAATCAGCTAATCAGCAATTGAGTTAAATGGAAAATTCAAAGGTAAACCCAAACTGTAAGAGAATGATCAGTTTTAGTAATAGGTAAACACAATGGGATTGTAATTTGTATTAAATGTACACACTAGTGAAATTTGCCTTTTTATCTTGTGGTTTGCTTTCTAATGTTTAATGTGTTTAATATTAAAAGATGATATTTGAGAAAGGCAGAAAAACATACCACTGTGTGCTTGTAATTATGAAGTAACATCTTAGTCCCAGTTTATTCAGCAGTGAAAGTAATATACAAGTTGAGTATCCCTAATCCAAAAATCAAAAATCCTAAATGTTCCAAAATCAGAACCTCTTTGAGCACTGGCATGATGCCACAGTGAAAAAATCCCACACATAAGTACTTAACACAAAATTAGTTTCATGCAAATTAGTTAAAATATTTTGGAAAATTGCTTTCAGGCTATGTGTATATAAAACATAAATGAATTTTGTGTTTAGACTTGGGACCCATCCCAAGATGTCTCATTGTGTATATACAAATATTTCAAAATCTGAAATCCAGAGCACTTCTGGTCTCAAGCAGTCTGGATGAGGTATACTCAACCTGCAGTAGCAACCACATAAAAGCACTTGGGAAGTGCTGGGCACTAAATCTCACAACAGCCCTCTGAATTCAGTGGTTTGTCCACCTCCTCTTCCTCCTTTTTGTTGTCTTTCTCCTCCTTTCCCTCCCCCTCCATCTCCCATTTTAGGGAAAGAAAGGTTAAGCCATTGCCATAGTCACACAACTAGTAAGTAGACAGATGACTGGTAAGCTCTGAAGTCCATGCTCTTCGTTTCCCTGTGTCTCTCCACTCTTAACCCAATGTGCTCTAGTCTTTCTGGACCAACCTTATTCGGCTTCTGTGACAATTAAAAGATACATAAGTGTATGTGAAGAGTACCTGGCAAATTCTAAGCATACACTCATGGCTACTATTCCTCTTTCTCTTCCCCATACTTGTCTTCTTCATGTCATCTTCCTCCCCTCCCCTCCCTCTCCCCTCCCTCCCCCCTCCCCCTCCCCTCCCCCCCCCTCCCCCCCCCCTCCCCTTCACTTCCCCCACCCCCCTTCCCTCTCACCCTTCCCTTCCCTCTCATCCTTCCCATTTCCCTTTTCCCTCCCCATTTCCCTCCCCATTTCGCTTTCTGCTTTCTCCTACCTCTTTCCCCTTCCCCTCCCTTCCCCCTTTTCCTCCCCTCCCCCTTTTCCTCCCCTCCCCCTTTTCCTCCCCTTTTCTCCTCCCCCTCCTCTCCCCACCTTCTCTTTCCTTCCCCCCTCTTTCTTTTCCCCTTCCCGTCCCCCTCTCTTTCCCCTTCCCCTCCCCCTCTCTCTCTCCTTCCCCTTCCCCCTCTTCTTCCCCTTCCCCCTCATTATTATGTGTGACTTCTAGCCTTCCTTTTCTGAAGGTCACTTAACTAGAAGTCTTTTTCTCTATTGGGCTCACTGTCTCTCTTGCCCTCCGAGCCACTGGTATTAATACTCCGAGTGTGCGGTCCGGTGCCATTGTCTATCAGACTTTGGATGTTGACTCTTGAACACTCCACAGCTTTAGGGGTCGTCGTCACTCTTCATTCTGACTGGAGAAATTGTACTGTGGCTTTTCTTGTCACTTATTCTGAGTATAACTTCTTTCTGTAGCTGGTTTTTTCTTCTTGCATTACAATGGAGGTTAGATACTGTAAGCTTTTACTATATTAATGATGTTTATTTTAGAGTTTCAGATTGCCAAAAGACAAAACGGGTACCACAAGGATTGGTGACCTCGCACACCAGGACATGAAGAAGGTTTGCCATTTAGCCCTGATTGAGCTGACCGCCCTCTATGATGTATTGGGTATTGAGTTGAAACAACAAAAGGCTGTGAAAATCAAAACAAGAGGTAATCATGAAATGATAAACCGTTGCATTTATTTCTCAAATCGCAAGGATGGACTTGACTTTTTAGCAGTGTTTCTGGGAGACAGGGAAGACACCTACAAAATAAACCAACACTTGAAGACATCTGAAGTTTATATTCTAAGATGTTGCCTTCAAAAGTTTTGTAACTGGATAGAGATACACTGTGTCCTAGACTATAAAGGCATGATGAAATAATTTAATTCTCATAGAAGGAAAATCTGAAACAATCAATTGTAACTCATGTGCTTTCTCCTTTAAAAACTATATATTTAAAAAGATACGTATTAGGTGCACATACTTACTTCCAGAATCAGGACTTGAAAAATGACTCTTTAAGACTGTTGATTCTCAATGACTATTTTTGTTTATTCATTGGATAGAAAATAAATAGGCTAGTTAGTAGTCTGCCCCTTTGTTCCTCGACATTCTAATTTTACCTATTTTGCAAAGACATTCTTTCCCCTATTAAGAAAATACCACCATTGTGACACAACAATACCAGTAGACTGTACTCATCATGGAAATGTGGAGTGGTTTTGTTTTTTTTTGTAAGTACCTTGCTTTGCCCATTAAATAAACAGTTTTTTTTTTATGATATAATAGAGAACAGACACCTCTTCAGTTTTTGTTTCTCCAGTAATTTATTGGTCTTGAAATCCACATAATTCTCTGCTGACAAAGCTTTACTTTAGGATTCTTTGTCCTCTTATTTAACCTTAGAGGTACCGCCTAAAGAGAAACCAAGAATGAGGATTATGGAATTGCTATGGTAACATTCACAAAGATGAGTATTCACCTGATTTAGGTTTTAGAGGCAATTACTCTGTAGGACTGAAGTGTACCTTCCCTTCTTGTCCTGTCATGCTGGGCCCCAGAAGACCTCATTCTGTGCTTAGTTCCTTTGAGTATTTGAGCTTAAAGCCTAGGATGGTGAATTTCTGAGTCAAATGGTGCTCTGTTTTTTCCTAAGTCCATTGTGGATAATGAAGACTTAAGATGCGTTCTGAGAAACTCATCACAAAGTTTTCTTCAAACATAAACTAGAAATACAATTTCAGCAGTTGTGGGTCAGTGGCCAAGATTTTTAAAGTGGCTCAGAGAGTTTTTTTATTTTTTAATGGTATGTTTTAGAATTGCATCCTGGCAAAGAAACATTAAATTGTTTATATCAAGGCTCTCACTGTTAATAGACTTTCTTTTAATTTTTATGTAATACCTGTTTGTCTTATCCAAGATACTGATTTTATGTTATACCCTAGACCCTTGGCATTCTTGAGATTGCATCTTTTCTGAATTTCCAAACTGGAAAGTTATTTACTGGGTACTGGCATTCTTTTGAATGGCGTCTCGATTAAGTGTCACAATATCCAATGTCTGTCCTCATACCACAAGATAATCCCCTTTTTCATGTTCACAGATGATTTTCGTTTCCATGCTGATGTGTGTCATAAAGGAAAAAGTTATCACTTTGGTGCTAACCATCCACTCAGTGATGGTGGCAGGGTGGAAGTGCTGGTAGAAGCCATGTTCATACCAGACTCAAGGCATATGATTTTAATTTAGAAAAATTGTAAATTATTACCATCATTTTTTTCTGGAGCTATTTCTCAGTATATACAACCACAAATTTAAGAGTAGCAAGTATCTATTTTCTAAAGAGAAACATTTGTAGAACAAGATCTTAATCTTGTCTAATTTCTTATAAAGCAAATATTTATATTTTGCTATATTGTAAAATGTTCAATGTCTATTTAATGTGGAAAAGACGAATGATATTTGCTTTTTTTGGTGATAAAAAGGTGATAGCTCTGTCACTGAGGCTAGAGTGCAGTGGTGCAATCACAGCTCATCACAGCCTCAACCTTCCAGGCTCAAGCTATCCTCCAACCTCAGCCCCCCAAGTAGCTGGGACTATAGGAGCCTGCCATCATACCTGCCTAATTTTTTTTTAAATTTTCATAGAGATAGAGTCTCACTATGTTGCCCAGGCTTAGGCTGGTCTTGAACTCCTGGGCTCAAGCAATCCTCCCACCTTGGCTTCCCAGAGTGCTGGGATTACAGACGTAAGGCACTGCACCTGGCCAATACTTGCTTTTAAGTAAGAATTTTTAATTTGATTACATTTAGTAAATTATCTGGATATTCTTCATGCTCTCACAGCACTCTGTTTCTCTTATGCAGCAGTTTGCACTTTTGTAATTATGTTGGTAATTATTTGCAATCATTTGTTTAGCTGTCTTTCCTTGCTACATTCCTCTGTAAGTCAGGGCCAGGATTTTGCTATTGGCCACCATATATATAATGTTGAGATGCTGTCATTCACTTAGTAGTTGCTCAGTATATAGTTGTCTGATTGACAGTATCAGAAATCTCATGCGTTAACATTTTTATATTAATATTTTATAGATTGACAAAATTTTTTCTTGCAGATTCTGGTCTCTTCTGCGTTCCATTGACAGTGCTATTAGAACAAGATCAGAGGAAAGTACTAGGAACTCGAATACCCTTGATCTTTCAAAAAGTAAGTAGGCTTGGATCGGTCAGCATAGAGAGAACATACTTAAGCTAATAGTGGTTTTTTGTATTCATATTATTATAATATAGTTTTCCAATTGATATACTGTCATGTTTTGTACTTTGATTTTCTCTTCAGGAAGCAAATTTGTTTCAAGGGCTCATAAGTTTTATATTCATGGTGATGCTTTCTGTGTTATTACTGTAACTGTGATTACCTGGCATCATTTTCCTGTCTTATATTAGCTGGCTTTGTATAATTGAGATTTCAATTCTATAATACATAGGAGTGGGAACTGCTTATAAATTTCTAGGGAATTGCATCCTCATGAATATTTCATGCCTGTGTATATTTCCTAAGCTTTTCTATTTACAGTGAGGATGTCCAATTTAATTTACCAGTGCCTATTTCCAAAGTAGGCAAAGAAACCATAAAGTAGAATTAGAAAATGATTGCTAAACTATTAAGTCACTTGTGTAGTCAACACTCAATTATTCATAAGGGGATTATCTGTGGCAATATAAAAATTTCCATGCAACCTCTGAGCCATCATTGTTCAGAAACACAGATTACATTTGAGAAAAGCTAAGGAATGCACAGAGAGGAAGACGGGTCAGCTCAGTTGCGAACTACCCAAGCTGTAGATTCTTTGCTGCAGCCCAGGCATATCACTGTTTCTGAAATTTCTTGGGACGGTAGAAACTGATTTGCAGTTAATTGGCTCAGCAAGCTCATCCAGTAGTAAGGCTCAATCTACTTGGCACTTATTCTTCCCCTCTTCCAAACTAGTCAGTTCCCTGTCTTACCTACTAACATTTGGTGCTTTTTTCCTCTCATATCTACCACTACATTCAAACCTGCATCTCATTATTTCTCCTGACAAACTTTGTTCTACACAGTTTGTCCCACCCATCAGCCCCTGCTAGCCACCGCGTGCAGAACGTGTATCTGTGGAGAGCTGTCAGCAGTACCTGTGATTACCAGGAGGAGGCTGACAAATACAGGCTACATATTCAAATTCTTCTGTCAGTAACAGTTGCAATTTAGTATATACCAAAGCCCATACAAAGCAGGGATCTCAGCAGCATCCTTTCCTGGGTCAAAGTTCTCCAGAGAAACAGAAGCAATAGGATATATTTAGAGTGAGATGAAGAGATTTTTTTTTTTTAATTGGCTCACACAATTGTGGGGCTCACAAGTCTGAAATATGTAGAGCAGGCTAGCAGACTGGAAGCTCAGGCAAGAGTTGTTGCTACCATCTTGAGTGGAAAAGCTGCAGGCTGGAAACAGGCAGTGTTTCTTTGTTGCAATCTTGAAGCAAAATTGCTGCTGCTTTGGGAAACCAAAATCTTTTAGGCCTTCAACTGTTTGGATGAGGCCCACCGCGTTATAGAGAGTATTAAATAATTTTCATTACTCAAAGTCTGCTGTTACAACAACAACAACAACAACAACAAAACCTGTCACTGCAACATGTAGACTGGTGTTTGAACACCTGGGCACTATAACCTGGCCAAATTGGCACACAAAATTCACCATCACACCACAGAAATACAGCGAGCTTCAGTTTCTGTGGAGGCTCAATGATACCACGTGATCTGCCTGAGGATTGCATCCAGTCTATTAAGAAAATTCTCCCTTTGTCATTTTCTCTCGAATTTTTATTTATTTATTTAGTTGGTTATTTTATATTTTTGGTCCCTTAACATTCTGCAGACTCTGGCTGTCTATCTGTTTGAAGGATTGGATAATGGCCTTAAAGTATTTTTGTTTCTATGAAAAATAAAGGAGCATATAAAAAGTTTACTTGTAGATAACACTCATCTGTTTGCATCCCCTGTGAATTATAAGCAAAAAATCACAGTGATCTCTCACAAAAAAAGTTTTGATTTATCAGCTGACAACTCAATTAGGTCTTATCTCTGTTTTGTTAAAGGGGAAAAATTAGAAATGACTGATTTGCAAGAAGATTCATTACCAATCTTTAGAGGACTATTTTTTGAGCTTATATACCCAGAAAGGGCACTAACAAAGCTTATCTAGTATCCATGAACCTGTATCTGTTATATTATTATTTTACTCAGAGGTACATTGTTTAAACCTTATATTCTTAGAAGGGTGGGGAAATAGAAATATTGTTAATTTTAATCTATGAAAAAAGTCTGCCTTATAACCTAATTATCAAATCTAGTGTTTTCACTGTCAAATGAATCAGCCAACTCAGCCATACTTTGTGTCAGAGTCTGTATTTTCATTTCATTTTTCAATTCACATAAGTATGTAATATATATTTTGAGAAATGCTATGAAAATTACTGAGAAATTACAGAACATAGGTAAATTAGTAAAAACAGCATCATTAAAATGTATGGGTCAATGTAGTTATTTTTCATCTCTATTTTAATCCTGATAATAAAAGGAAAGCTATAAAGTATTATTTATATTTTAATAATGCAGTATAATGTAGTAGCTAAAAATATGTTATTTTCAGAGTGAGATATATGAGAAAACACATGGCATTCCTTCTGACGATATATGTACATAACTATTGGGTGCTGGTTTTTAGCCTTAGAGAATAATGAAAAGTACTCAAATATTAAAATGCAGAAATTATGCTCATTCAGTTATTTAGAAGTCACAATCACTTTTTCCTGTGTACTTAATGAAAGTGAAAGGCATATGTTGCTGAAAACTAATTTGCTCCAGCAGTTAGCATACAATTGTACATTTTGTTAATAGGACTAGAAACATTTTTTTTTTTTTGTTTTTTTTTTTTTTTTTCCTTTTTGTGGAGAACAGGGTCTCGCTATATTACCCAGGCAGGTCTCGAACTCCTGGGCTCAAGCTATCCTCCCGCCTCTGCCTCCCTGAGAGCTGGGATTACAGGCGTGAGCCACCGTGCCCCGCCAGACTAGAAACATTTTATAAGATCAAATAAAATGAAAATTGGCCATACATTGAATATTGGTTAAATTTGGTTTTAAATGCTTTATTTTGAATAACACCCATCTGATCTAAAATAATTTGCCTAAAATTTTTGCTGTGGGTTTTTATCCAGTGTTACTTGAAAAATGTGGTCTTGGAAAATATTCCAGAAGAATTTTTAAAAATCCTGTACTGCTTTGACTGATCAAAGATGCTTCTCTTTTCCTAATAATCCTTAGGAGAATTTTGAGACTACTATGCTTAATTCTTATCTGACTTCCTCAATATCAGTGCATTCTTTGGCCATAATATAACCCAGGAATAGAAGAGGCAAAGTCTTGAAAGAAAAGTTGACATCTCTTCCAGTGTCCACATCCTACAATATATCTAACTTCAGAATATCGAGACAAAGGTCAAAAGACCTGATTTATGATGCCAGGCTTTGCTCCTAACAGACACTTTTATGTGCAAGGGGAAAACAGTAAGCTCTAGGTAGTTTATAGAGTCTTGTTTAATCATTAAAGGAGGCTTCCCTGAATTTTTTTTTTTTTTTTTTTTTTTTTTTTTACATTCTTTTGATACTCTAGAAGATTTTATGCCTTGGGGCATGCAGAGAATATTATAGTAAGATTGTGAATGAGTGAAGGATAGGTCTGTCTCTTATAAAGTAGAGAAGGCAATTGTGAAATGAGAATGGGTGCCAGGGAGGAAAACCTGTATGATGCTAGGAAATGCCTTGTATTTAAACGAGGATATGAAAACTGATTTTCTTAAGATAGCAGAATATGTTCTATAAAGGCTTTGTGTACTGCTCAGGGAATGCCTACTCCAAGAAGATCACTTTACCAAGAATCTGACCACTCTTTTATCTTCTTCTTAGCCTCCAATAGTCATTGTAATTTCTCCATTTGCCTTATTTTTGCGGGTTTCTGCTCTTTTAAAAAACAAAAACAAAAATGCTTTTTGTGGGAATCTGGAGTTAGATCAGTGTATTCATTGGGCATCAGGTATGACTTAGAGGCCATATACAAGGACATTTTTCTCTGTTTAACACCAAAGGCTTAAAAATGAATATTTGCAAACAGTTTTTTTTTTTCCTGCATGTCATAAATAATTCTTTCTTGGAACAAGCTAAAAATGAGATGTAAATATGCAAATGTTAGATTTTCATAAGATTTATTTGATTGCAGAATGTAGGTTTCTGGAAAAGCAGAATAAATAGATGTTCTTAGTTGCTTTTAAACAATGAGCATCTTTATTCTGTTTGTTTGGAGTACCACAGCTGTTGTGTGAAATTACACACTTCTGTTATAAAGTAGCATAAGGCCCAACTTTTTCTAAATTACAACAAAAGTTTCTGGACTTATTGTTTTGAAGGACAGTGGTAGTGCAATAGCATTCAACACCTCGTAAAATCCAGTTTACATGTCATTGTAATCAGTTTTATTTACATGTGAAACAGATGTTAAATTTGGAATTGTACCTGTTACAAATATCGAAACTAGAATGTTTCTCTGTTTATGCACAGCTAATTTCTCGAATTGAAGAGGGAGGTTTGGAAACCGAAGGCCTCTTACGAATCCCTGGAGCTGCCATTAGAATCAAGGTAATCTCTGAGTTCTACTAATTGTAAACATTTTATTGTTTATTTACATTTATGCATTTTAAAAGCTAAAAAAGCTTGTCCTCTCCACCCCTTTTTTCCATTGTTAGTAAAGTAGATAAAATAAAACAATAAAACCTTTTATCATTCAGTTTAGTTTTTTTTACAGTCCCCTCTGGTTTTTTTTTTTTTTTTTTCAAAATCACCATATTACCTATAATAATACAATGACAAGAGAATGTGATGAGTTAAAATATTAATGGCGTGGGGATAGTTGTGATAGATTTGGCCAGGATGAGTAGTAGCAATTGAGTTTACAAAAGTTAGGGCTGGGCACGGTGGTTCACACCTGTAATCCCAGCACTTTGGGAGGCCAAAGCGGGAGGATTGCTTGAGGTTAGGAATTCAAGACCATCTGGGCAACAAAGTGAGACCCTGTGTCTACAAAAAATAATTTAAAAAAATTAGCCAGGCACTGTGGTGCTCACCTGGAGTTCCAGCTACTCAGGAAGCTGAGTGGAGAGGATTGCCTGAACCCAGGAGTTCCATGTGGCAGTGAGCTCTCATTGTCCCACTGTACTCCAGCTGAGGTGACAGAGCAATAAGACCCTGTTTCTTAAAAATAAAAAACACTTTGGGAGGCCAAGGTGGGTGGATCATGAGGTCAGGAGTTCGAGACCAGCCTGGTCAACATAGTGAAACACTGTCTCTACTAAAAATACAAAGAATTAGCTGGGCATGGTGTTGGGCACCTGTATTCCCAGCTACACAGGAGGCTGAGGCAGGAGAATCATTTGAACCTGGGAGGCAGAGGTTGCAGTGAGCCAAGATCGTGCCACTGCACTCCAGCCCGGGCAACAGTGTGCAACATTGTCTCAAAAGATTAAAAAAAAAAAAAAAAAAAAAGCCAGAATCATAGACTCCAGCAGATGGAGGGCCTTGGCATCCTATGCATAATTAGTCTTAGTGAGCCGGTCAGACGAGACACTCTCAACCACCTTCGTAATTCACACAGTCCCCTGTCTTGCTGCATCCAGGGTAGCCTGAGTCTGGCTGGTGAAAGAATAATTCCCAGAGTTCCCAATTTGAGCCCTCCCTTCTCCCTTGCCTTTTCTTCTCTCTGGGGCACCATGTATCCTCCTGCTGTCATCTTTGTGCCTCACTTTTTGCTGTGGGGGATGAAGCTTCCAATGAATGCATGATAAAGATGGAATTACCCTACAGGGGATGCATACTACATATCCCCTCAGGGGATTTAAATGTCAAGGGGACTCATACTTGGAATTGTAGCTGTATCTGGAAAGCAGCCATTAACTATTCACTTTTACCCTATCTTCCAAATTCACCTTTACCTCTGCACTGAGATAGCACAAGTAACCACTGCCTACATCCAACGCATTGTCTTCCTGAATTTGAAAATCCAAGAGAAAATAGGAGAGAAGAGAGATATTCTCTCTTCACTTTCATAACATTCTTTATGAAACCTTTAGAACTGTATCAGGACTAAGTGTTTCTTGGAGAGTGCACACTGTCCTGGCCTGCTTCTAATGGGCTGTGGTGTGGCCAGGATTCGAATTACTCTTACACATTTCACAGTTTGCATCACCTGCTTATTTAGATAAGTTGCCTTGATTTAGGACACCAGTTTCGACCTCCTTGGCTCTTACTGCATAGTGATCTCATTTTAATAGGATTTGAGTAGCCTGCTATATTCGGATCATAAGCTTCCACTTGTGTCCCCTGGGTTTGGCGTCTGATATTTAGACGTCCCCCAAATATTTAGACGTATTTGTAAGTTTCATAGTTTGTCATTGTCTCACTTCATGTAACACCTACAGCACGTTTGCCACTAGTCAGTCATGGACATTGTGTGGTTCTGAGACAAGTTCTAGTAACTACATTCACTAACAAAGATATAGTTCCTCAGAAACAGGTAACAAATATAACCTCATATTACCCATATTAGCAAGATAGTCCCTAATTCACCGTTGAAAGCACTCAGGCCCTCACTAGCAGACTGCGATGGCCAGCTCACAGGAGGCAAAAATACATTTACTTAGTACAGAATAGTGAATATAATGCAGATTTTACTTTGCATTGAGAAGGCTGGCAGAAGGACAAGTTTAACTAAGTATAATTTCTAAGAAGGCCAATTAAGTGGATTCAGCTGGCTCAACTCTTCAACCCAGCCTGTTGTCATATGCCAAATTATGCAGCAGCTGGTCCATTATAAATAATTTAAAAGATAATATGCAAAAATTTTGGTTGTCTCTTTTCTCCCTGGCCCCACCAAATTTTTCTGTACTATTCTCTCTCCCTCTCCCTCCATTCTTTCTGCCTCTCTTCTCTGGATGTTCCTCTGTTGTCCTTTCCTCCCTCATTCTTTCCCTCCATCCCTCCTCTCTGTCCTCTCCCTTCCCTCCCTGTCTCCCACTCCCTTTTTCTATCTTTTCCTCCTTCCTCTTTTTTTCCCTCCCTCCTCTTTTTTTCCCCTCCTTTTCTCCATCCTTTCCTCCCTTCCCCTTCCCTCCTCCCTATTTCTTTTTCTGTCTGTGCCCACTCCCCTTCACCTAGTTCATCAGTTACAAAAATAATTGAGGGTAGAGAATGGTTGTTGTGTTGGGAAGAGAAAATGTGGTAATTTGCCTTACAAGAAAACAGAAAACATACTTTGGGAGAATGGTTTCATGTAATAGAGGAAAGTGAGAGAAACTTGTGAGGGTTTTTAACATGGTAGGATTTATGTATAGTAAAGAAGTATACAAAAAATAGTAATTACGGAACTCAGTTGATTTATTAGTAATAATTTGCCTGACAAATATTGTAGAGTTCTGAGGTAAGTGAACTAGATATTTCTGATTCTGCGTGGACTCAGATTGTTTTCCGCAGCTGGCAGCAGGATGGCTGTGCATTAAAGACAGGTATACTGGGCCGGGCGTGGTGGCTCAAGCCTGTAATCCCAGCATTTTGGGAGGCCGAGATGGGCGGATCACGGGGTCAGGAGATCGAGACCATCCTGGCTAACGCGGTGAAACCCCATCTCTACTAAAAAAATACAAAAAAAAAAAAAAAAAAACTAGCTGGGCGAGGTGGCGGGCGCCTGTAATCCCAGCTAGTCGGGAGGCTGAGGCAGGAGAACGGCGTAGACCCGGGAGGTGGAGCTTGTAGTGAGCTGAGATCCGGCCACTGCACTCCAGCCTGGGTGACAGAGCGACACTCTGTCTCAAAAAAAAAAAAAAAAAGACAGGTATACTGATGTATTTTCATGCCTCGTTTGCTTTAAAATTGGGTTTTCCATTTCCCATAGGTGACTAATCAGAGGTAGCCTTTTTTTCGGCCCAGAGATTGAATATGTATTTTGTTATGTAATATACTTCTAAATAATTTAAAACGTACTTCTTTTTTAATGATTTTTTTCTTAATTTAATGAAGATTTATAATATGTAGATGGAACCCCAAAATGGAAAAATTATTTTAACCAAATCTCTTAATTAAAACTTTATTATTTACAGTTTGTGGAATGTCCAGGAAAAAGTATAAATATTAAAATGTTTTTTGGCCTTAGGTACAGTTTTTTATTGGTAAAGTACATTTGGATTAGAGGAGAGGAGTAGTTTTTTTCTGAGTAAAAGAAATACTGACTTTTGGTAGTTTGCTTTGTCTTGTCTAAAGAGCAGAATCTCTTGAAAGTGAAAATGTATCATACTCCCTGCAAGAAAAAAATGCACTTAAAGCTGCTGCTTTTTTTTTTTTTTTTTTTTCCTGTGCCTATCAGAATCTTTGCCAAGAACTAGAAGCAAAGTTTTATGAAGGGACTTTTAATTGGGAAAGTGTCAAACAGCATGATGCTGCCAGCCTGCTGAAGCTCTTCATTCGGGAGTTGCCTCAGCCATTGCTCGGTGTGGAGTATCTCAAAGCCTTTCAGGCTGTCCAGAGTAAGTGCTCTCCCTCTTTGAAGCGGTCCTTCTGCTGGTGCCATCTATGTTAATTGTTTTAATGACATTTGGCATCACAAAGAACGTAACCAGACGTATTTGGGTGGACATATTGACTCAACTGATGTCGGTGGGTGCTCAGCTGCCATGCATTGTTTTCCGTTTTTCTTATAAATATGCATTTCTGAGTAAACAGATAACAGAATGTTCTCTTTGGGTACAGATTAATTGCATGACATTGAAGCAATACAATATATTTCAGTGTTAAAACCTGGAAACTTCACGTTTCTCTTATAATAGAATGAGTCATGTCAGATCCCTGATACAATTTTCTTGCCAAGTGTTAAAAAGCAACTCTTACTGGAGAAGTTGTGGATGAACGGTTACTATAAAAGCACAAGGAGAAGCGGTAGGGTCTGTGAGCATTTCTTGAAAAATTAAATTCTGACGTTGTCATGCAGAAATGTGGAGCAAAGCATTCTGCTGCCTCATTGGTGGAAGGTCACAAGCTGCTGCTTATGTACTGCCGTTTTGTCATCTTGGGCAAGTTACACATTAGTGTCTCTAATAGTTCTCGATTCTTTTTCCAGTGAACCCACATCTTATAAGGTTTATCTACTGACCTAATTATCCATTTTACACCTAGAGGCCATGAAGAAAAGTAAAAATGCGATCACTGCCTTCAAGTAACTGTATCTTTATCTTTTAAACAGAGACACTTATAAGAATGAAAGAGGGGCACTATTAATAATTATGGTGAGCTCCCAGCACTTTGGGAGGCTGAGGCGGGCAGATCACTTGAGGTCAGGAGTTCGAGACCAACCTGGCCAACATGGTGAAATCCCGTCTCTACTAAAAATACAAAAATTAGCCAGGCGTAGTGGTGTGCACCTGTGATCCCTGCTTCCCTGAGGCAGAGAATCGCTCGAACCCGAGAGGTTGAGGTTGCAGTGAACCGAAATTGCACCATTGCACTCCAGTCTGGGAGACAGAGTGAGACTGCGACTCAGAAAAAAAAAAAAAAAAAAATTGCAGTGAGCTACAGTTTCAACCAGAACTGCCAGGCTATTCTTAACACATACAATATTGAGATGGTTTCATGAGTCATCTCGTATCATGACATTTCTTCAGAATTTCTAGGAGAGATGAAACTGAAATCATCTTCTGTTTAAAGTATTTATTTTTTAACATGTTTCTTCTTTAAACAGAATAAATTACCTTCTGCTGGAAATACTTTTTAATGTTTAAATTGTGCTACGTTGCATACATTTCCTGGATATGGATTTGAGGACCAAATTTATTGCTGAAAAGAAATGCTGGAATGACTCTAAATATCCATGAGTATTACTTAAATAGGGGAAGGGCTGCTGAAAATGATAGCATCAATGATAATAATGCACCTCTTAGACTGTTGAATTGCTGCTTGGTTTTCTAATTTATTCCACAGGCATTTATAAGCACCTATCGTGTTCCAGGCCATATTTTACATATTCCTGTTGGAATTAATGGACTCTTACCATGCATTTGTTCACTCGCCATTAAAAGAAACAAACTTCACTGCTACAGATGCACCCTGATACCATATCGTGGAAGGTCCAATCCTCTATGTCTTTTCATTGGGGAATAATTATCATGCAGAAGTTAAAATTATTTCCAAAGCACTGTTGTGTGTCTGCAAACATAAGGCCGCGCGTCATATGATCACAGTTGGAAGTGAGCATTCTGAGAGAGAGGAAGCTCCTAACAGCAGCTGCTTCTGCTGATCTCCCATAAACACACTCTCAACAAGGCTTGCTGCTCAGTCGTTGTGTCTTAGGTTTTACAGTCATGTTTATGCCAAATAACTTTTTCCTTAAAACATGAAAAAAGAAAGTAAAGGAAAATGTTCACTAAAGAGAAGAGTTCAGATTTATTTAATTTTTCTGCAGATCTTCCAACCAAGAAGCAGCAGCTACAGGCTTTGAACCTTCTTGTCATCCTCCTACCTGATGCAAACAGGGACACACTGAAGGTCAGCTCAGTTAATTTACATTAAATATCCCTTAGAACTAAGCACAGTAATTTTTCACTATTTGTTGCAAAGCAATAAGATGTGTATCTTGGACATGGTCATAAAAGTCTAAAAAGAAAAAAGCCTACTTTTAAGGACAGAGGGTGAAAGTTTTTAACTCTTTATGAGGTTATGTTACTAATATTTTTTATTTTATTTTTTAAATTTTCACTATAACATATATTCTTCCAAACCAGATGATTGAGGTTCATTGGTTAATGGAAACATGGGTGGTTTTTAGTTTTTTTCTCCTTTTTGTGTGTGTGTGTGTGTGTGTGTTTATCGAATTGTATTTAATAAGCAGTTAGCAGTAAGGTAAAATATAAATGTTTAAAACAAAAATTCTAAGGCTCATCAAATATAACCCACTACTACCTAAAGATATTACATTTTGTAGTTAGAAATGGTAAATTTTGAAGTAAGTCATAATGGTGATTTGATACATTTGTTAGCCAAAATATAGACCAACTCAAACAATTCTAGTTATTTCTCTAAGGGTTTATCCTGAGTTTCTGATTTAGAGCATCATTTTGAAGTGATTTGGTCTAATGTTTATATGACTTAATACCATCTATTATAAGTGTTGTCAGAAGCTCTTATAATCAGGGATTGTGCCACACTGATTTACTTTCCTTAACAGCAGAGTTTACAGTGTAGTTGTAAAAGGTTTAATTATAAACTCTTAGAAAAAGAAAAAAGAATTAACTTAGTAAAAGTATTATCTTAAGTTTTGCCCTTGCCGTAAAAATATTTTGTATATGGGTAGAGGGCTTCTTTACCCTCTTCATTTTTTTCTATTTAAAATGAAATCTCCTCGTGAAAAGAACTTTCAAGTTAAGAAAAAAAATGTACTACTTGGTACATCTTGGAATTTTTTTCTCTTAATTCATTAAAACTCCTTGAATTGTAACTGTGTGACTGATAGTTCTTTAATGCCATGGAATGAATATTAATATTCAACTTTTCTTGATGAAGCAGCTTATGGGGATTACTGGAGGTAAAAACGCTATGTCTGCTACAGGAGAACTTCCAAAGGGCTATTCCCTTTCCTAAGTCAGAAAAAAACCCTTTTGCTTCACTGGTTGTCAAATGAATAACCCAGAAGGCAGCATTAGGTTTTGGTTCAATTTGCTTTTGAGACAGAGGTCAATTCAGAAAGGGTTATATTCGAAGAGTATATGCCCAGGGCTGCTGTGTAAGTGTGTGTAGATTGTGGCTGAGACGGGCATACGGCCCAGGACAAAGTAGGGCTGATGATCCAACATGTCCCCTGCTTGTCAGCAGTGCTCCCAACACAGGGCTTCAACTACTCAGAAATAGGGAGGAACATCTTTTTCTTACTCATTGACTTTTTCTTGGCACATCTTTGGGTGACCGCCCTATCAATGACCAGTGTGCGGTGGGTATTGCAAGACTTGTGATTTACTTAAGATACCCCTACATTCAAATGAGTTCAAGTCGTTGTGGGAGGAAGCACTCAATTCAATATAGCTGCTTTGGGTGTGGCTGATCTGGAACTCTTCTTTGGACTTTGCCCTCAAAGTCCCAGGCATATTCTTTTAAAAATTCTATTAAAAAATTTTTTTTAATTATAGGATAGTGCTTACATTTTGTGTATGAGGCTATTGGAAACATAATTTTTTAATTAAGCGGGGGGAAGTACTATTTTTGGTAAAAAACTGGAAGATGCAAACAAGTAATTTTACATGTTTACTTCAGCTTTAGTGACTTAATTAGCCAGCTCTGCTGAAGGTTTCAAACCAGAACTTTAATAATAGAACATTTTAACAAGAATGCCATATGTGCAAAGAATAAGCCATAAATTTAGTTCTGTAAAAGGGAAGGGAAACTCCAGTGCAATATAATTTCAGGAAGCCTAACGCAAAATTCCCTGACTTATCCACGGCTAGCAACACGCCTTCAGTTGTCATCTGAAGGACAGAATCACGTGCATGACTTGTTTGGAATATTGCTACAGCAAGTCTAAGGGTTAGGAGGCACCATGTTAAATACCACAACTTGGCGTGATAGTGAAATGACAGGTGTGTTTGGGCAAGCTACTTAACCACAGTTACTTTTTTTTTTTTGAGACAGAGTTTCGCTCCTGTTGCCCAAGCTAGAGTGCATAGAGTGCAGTGGCATGATCTTGGCTCACCGCAACCTCCGCCTCTCGGGTTCAAGCGATTCTCCTGCCTCAGCCTCCCGAGTAGCTGGGACTTCAGGTGCACGCCACCACCTGGCTAATTTTGTATTTTTAGTAGAGATGGGGTTTCTCCATGTTGGTCAGGCTGGTCTCAAACTCCCAACCTCAGGTGATGCGCCCACCTCGGCCTCTCAAAGTGCTGGGATTACAGGCATGAGCCACTGCTCCCGGCCCACAGTTCCTTTTTACTTTGAATTATGATGCATTTGGACAAATGATCACACCTACCTTTGACTTGGAACCATATTGAAGACTGATTTTAAGATAGCAAGAGGGGATCCATGTTAATATAATTCTTGACATTTATCTTTCTTGTAGTTTTAAGAAGCTCATTATATACATTGTCTCAATCCTTCCAGGCTGAGAGATAAGTATTCCCATTTTACAAATAAGAAAGCTTTAAAGAGCAGAGGTATATAAAGATTTAACATCATACCCAGCTAATAAGTAAATGTGCTGGGACTCAAACCTGGCTTTTCCCCTGGGGGATTGATACCCCCAGGGTGGTGATAAAGTAAATACTTTTGGAAACAGGAGAAGTTCTCATGAGTGTATAAAGAAAATGTGGCCGGGCGCGGTGGCTCAAGCCTGTAATCCCAGCACTTTGGGAGGCTGAGACGGGCAGATCACGAGGTCAGGAGATCGAGACCATCCTGGCTAACACGGTGAAACCCCTCCTCTACTAAAAAATACAAAAAACTAGCCGGGCGAGGTGGTGGGCGCCTGTAGTCCCAGCTACTCGGGAGACTGAGGCAGGAGAATGGCTTAAACCCGGGAGGCGGAGCTTGCAGTGAGCTGAGATCCGGCCACTGCACTCCAGCCCAGGCAACAGAGCAAGACTCTGTCTCAGAAAAAAAAAAAAAAAAAATGTGATAGATACACACATACACACACACACACGCCATGCAATACTATTCAGCCATAAGACAGAATGAAATAATGGCCTTTGCAACAACTTGGATGGAACCAGAAGCCATTATTCTAAGTGAAGTAACACAGGAATGAGAAACCAAATATTGCGTGTTCTCACTTATAAGTAGGAGCTAAGCTATGAAGATGCAAAGGCATAAGAATGATACACTGGACTTTGGGAACTCGGGGGAAGCATAGGAGAAGGGTGAGAGATAAAAGACTGCATATTGGGTACCTTGTACAGTGCTCAGGTGACAGGCGCACCAAAATCTTAGAAATCACCACAAAAGAACTTACCCATGTAAGCAGAAACCACCTATATCCCAAAAACTATTGAAATAAAAAAAATATTTATAAAAAGGGGAAATTCTTAAGGTTCAGATAGAAAATTCTGCATTCCTTCAGCAAGGGCTGGGCTAACATTTCGTTAACTTTATATCAACTCTCTTATTCTCTAGTATTCTGATAGTAATATTTTGAGTAACGTTATTACATATGCACACCACAATTAAAATGGTTTATTACCTAATCTCTGTAATTTATGCTCATAAAGAAAGAGATACACTGGTCCCTGAACAATTATTCTGGTCTCTGTGGAACAAAATTAAATATTTTTTCTAAACTTCAATTAATCTTTTGTCCTCATTTGAGAACATGTTGTTTTATATAACTTTATGCTTGGATTACGATTTAACTTCCTGAGCACTGTACTGGAAATTAGATACATAAATCTCATTGTTAGATATTAAAGCTCTATCCTTAATTTGTTTCAAATTTTCAAGATCTATATAGCAGCTAAACTTGATTCAAGAACAACCTGTTAGAACTTACAGTAATTGTTTTTCCTGAAATTCTTTGAAAGATAGACACTTTTTTTCCTTTTTCCATTTTAGTATAGTATATTTGGCTTTTTTAGGGTAGGGATTTTAGGCTAACTATGAAAAACTGATTCTTTTAGTAGTTAAGAATTTAGAAACAAAAGCCAGATAGACATGTAATTAAATTCTTTCTCAGGGTTTGCTAGCTGTATGACCACCAGGAAGTTACTTACATTCTCCAAACATTGTTTTCTCATCTGTAAAATGGAGGTAATTACAGCATCTGTCTCCAAGTTAGGATTAAGTAATCTCTGTAATGTGCTTCATAAACTGCCTCATTCATAGAGAACATTGAATACCTGTGCAGTTATTAGTTACTGTTGTTCTAGAACAAATGAAGAAGGCAAAAGAAAAATCTGAAGCCTTAAGCCCTGTTAGAGTAGGGCGACCTCAGCTGCCTTTGTCTTTTGGAGAAGGTAGTTTCAGAGGACAATGAATGTCTGCAATAGGGGTGGATGTACGTGGCATCAAGCTGAGCATAACCTAACCTGTTCTTATGAAAAGTTCCTTTTATTCATTCATTTTAAAAAAAAAAATTCTCAGCTGAGTATGGTGGCTTATGCCTGTAATCCTAGCAGTTTGGGAGGATGAGGTGGAAGTATTTCTTGAACTCAAAAGTTCAAGACCAGCCTGGGCAACATAGCAAGACTTTGCCTCTATGAAAAATAAAAATATTAGCCAGGCATGGTAGCATGCACCTGTGGTCCCAGCTACTCTGGAGACTGAGGCAGGAGGATCACTTGAGCCCAGGAGTTTCAGGCTGTAGTGAGCTATGATCTCTCACAGCCTGGGCAATAGAGCAAGACCTGGTCTCAAAAAAAAAAAAAAAAAAGAAAGAAATTTCTCTTTGGTCTTTCCTCATTTCTCTGCTTTTTCTATCACAATATTCCCTCCCCTCTCTTCTTGTCTTCTCTTGTCTTCTCTTCTCTGCTTCCGAGACAGGTTTTCTCTCTGTTGCCTAGGCTGGACTCGAACTCCTAAGCTCGGATGATCCTCCCACCGATCTGGGACTACAGGTGTGCACCACCATGCCTAGTGCCTGGGAGTACAGGTTTGCACCACCATGCCCAGTGCCTGGGACTACAGGTGTGCACCACCATGCCCAGGGCCTGGGACTACCGGTGTATACCACCATGCCCAGTGCCTGGTTCATTCTTTATAAGTTCCATATCAGCCAGATATTGATTGCCTTAAAGCAAATGAAACTGGAGTCGAATGACCCTTTTTGAGGTAATTTTTAAAAGTCTCTACATAGGAAAGTGCAGCACTTCCTGAAACAGGCAAATGTTTGTATGATGTTTTCAATTACTTTTCAGCTCTCCATGACTCCCATAGGCCAGAGGTCTGACACTTCCCCTCTCCTCTCTCTGCTCCCTAGTTCAGCTATGTGCCATCCCTGCTTCATTCTCCAGCACCATGGTCCTTAGTAGAAGCAAATTTCTATCTCAGGGAGCATCAACCAAATGGAGAAGTTTTGGTAACAGGGCCTGTTGGATGTGATTAGTTGACTGTGCTTATACACAACTTGTTTTTTTTAATGAAATAAAAATTGCATATGCGACAGTGCTTTAATCTTTTATCTTCATATATGACACCAATCTCAAAAGAGTCATTTCTGTTTCAGGCCCTTCTTGAATTTCTCCAAAGAGTAATAGATAATAAAGAAAAAAATAAAATGACAGTCATGAATGTAGCAATGGTCATGGCCCCAAATCTCTTTATGTGTCATGCGTTGGGATTGAAGTCCAGTGAACAGCGAGAATTTGTAATGGCAGCTGGGACAGCAAATACCATGCACTTATTGATTAAGTATCAAAAACTTCTGTGGACTGTAAGTATATATCATATGCTTTGTTCTTAGTAGTTTAAAAACATATTACATGTTTGTTATTAGCTGTATTAAATTAAATTTAAAATTTGTGAGTGCAGAAAATATTAAAGACATTTTATTCATATAGGTAAGGAGGGCTGTGTGAATTTCTGTTTTAAAATTATGTCAAAACATGCCTCGTAAGAAGTACTTTTTATTTACTTCTGCTTATTTTCCCATTTCTCAGTGTTTTAAAGTCCTGCTCTGTTTTTAAAAGCCCATGCTATCTTCGTTTCAGATTATTCAGTTCTTATTCATAGACCCTTTATTGAAAGGGGTGCATGCATTTTGTACCCTTATTGCTGAGAACATCTTTTAAAATGGTTTCCTCTGTTTTACGCTTATTTTGAGCTTGTTTTGACAGCTTATCAGTGGATGGTAGTGGCTGAGAGCCTTCGTTGATTAGGTGCTCATTTTCCAATGAAATTTATAATTTTTCAGTGAGGCATCTTATAAGCATGTAGAAAAAAATGACCTAAAGGAATTCCAAGCAAAATTATAATATTGAATATTTCAATCTCTTATTTGAGGAACTTCCAAACATTAATTTGTTAAAAAGAGTGATGATATTTAGATCCTGAAGTCTTTATAATCTATAAAAAGACAACTGATGTAGATGATTTCAAATGTGTTTTTTAATAAAAAATCAATATCCATTTATTAAATCTCAATGTTTGTCAACATTATTTCATGGTTACATTTTGATACCTTAAAATATTTTGGTTTTGCTAATGTGATTTCTTAGGATAAATTTGTCCTGGATTTTTGCCAGCTACCTGTCAGCTCTTGTTTCTTGGGGAGTTGTTCTTTCTCTCATGACAGCAGAGGCTAGCTGGTTATTAGAAGGGGACTTCAGGTTAGCTAGCAGGGCTGTAGGTAGGAGGCTGCAAAAGGAAAGACCTATGGAGGTGGTGGCTTCTACTGCTCGTCACCTCAGGGGGTCTCCAGTGTGGCATGGAAGAAGGCCACTGTGTCCTTGAACTTCACAAAGCCTCTTTTGGAACCTTCCACAGTGGGTGGTGAATTACACCACGTGGATGCCCTGCACACCTGGTAAGTGAATAATATGAAGCACTTTCTTTTCACAGATTTAATGAATAGTGCATGGAGAATGGCAATCTTACCAAAAGAGAAGAAACTCTTTACTCCTTTTGAAATTTAAAAAATATAGTTTTTTTCTGTAGTTTAAAATGCTGGCATTTCTTTTTCCTCTCTAAGATTAATTCCTTTTCTCTGTAGATTCCCAAGTTTATTGTAAACCAAGTGAGGAAGCAAAACACGGAAAATCATAAAAAGGATAAAAGAGCCATGAAGAAACTGCTGAAGAAAATGGCTTATGACCGAGAAAAATATGAAAAGCAAGATAAGAGTACAAATGATGTAAGGAAATAGTGGAGATGTGTATCTATTCAGATTTTAAGTTATTTTTTAATACCAAAAATTTGTATTTAATGTCATTGTAGTATGACTTTCTACCACTTACTAGGCTTTGGTACTACTTGTAAGTGAAAGACATCAGTAACTATCTTCCTACTACTGCTGCTAATGATCAGGATTGATAGTTGGTCAGGTGTTGGTGACTCAGCATGTGAGCTGTTAATGGGGAACAAAGGAGGATATCAAGACAAGACTGAACACACACACACACACACACACACACCCCTACACCTACCCCTACCCCTACCTCTCCTGTAGAGACTCTAGTCGCCTACTGAATATATAGAGTGAGTAAGTAACCCCATGTGAACCACTGACATTTTTTTCTAAATTTCTCTCATCTGTAGAATGGGGGAAAATAGCTAATCCAGAGAGACAAATAGGTTAATGTTTGTGTTGTGCCGAGGATTATTCCTAGACCTTAATAAGTATTTGGAGGTTCTTAATTTGATCACAAGAATTTTGAGAGCTAAATTGGAAAGAAAAAAACTAAGGTGTTTCAAAAAAGAAATATCTAAATAGCTGTATTTATAAAGTACTGTAAGGATATATTAAGAACTGGGTTTACAATAATGAAATATACATGGATATGCGTTTATGAAGTGAGTTACCAAAGCTGTAGCGTAAGATCATGAAATGAACGGGTTTCTATTGTTCTATTTAAGTGAATCCACCTCCTCCCTCTACCACCACCATTGAAGTTGTTTAGTTACATGCTGACATCTTGTGGAATAATGTGAAAATGCAGTTATCAGCCTTTGTCTGAATTTTTGGTTTTGACCTGCTTATGGATCCAGTAACCATAAAAACAAAGTTTTTCTCTTAGATTTATTTGTATCTCTCACTCTTAAAAAATAATACTTTCTTGGCATTGTAAAACATTTTAAATCAAGTTTTAAATATCTTTAAAAACACAAAGAGAAGTTGTAAATAATGCTTATTTTTTTTTTAGAAAGGCCTTGATATTATCCTAAAGGCTTTTAGAAAGCATTTTTGTTTGGCTTTTGGTTAAATTTAGAATGTTCTGTTACCTCTAAGACCATTGTAAATATGTGAATAAAATCTGTTTTGCAGCCCTTCTCATTCATATTAAGTGACTTTATAGCCTTGTCTTTTTATAGGGCATTTAGCCGTGATACTCTGAAGCTCAGGATCTACTTAAGGAAACATTTGGGGTGTACCTTTTTAATAATATTTAGAAAAAATGAAATGTTTACTTTTTGGAGATGGAATATTTCAGTAATTTTGTCATTTATTGGAAAAAAAGCATTTGAGTTTTGTTTTGTTTTTCCCTTATGTGAAATTCAGTTACTCATCTAACAAAATGCTGCTGCCACCTTGGTGCTAGCCCCCCACTTTATGTTAGGTGTTCCCAGGGAGTCGGGGATCTGGGTGCTCACCCTCGAGGAGCCAGGAGAAGGGATATAGAAGGGATGTAGCTCAGAGGTATGTGATTGAAGCCTGACCAGGGTACCATCATCTACAAAACAGGAAGTACGCATGAGAGAGACTTCACTGGGGAGTAAAGCTGAGATGTGATAAATAAATCAGTGTTGTTCAGGTGTCACTAGAGAGGAGCCATCTAACCTGCAGAGGAAGCCTTCTGACATCACAGCCCATGGTGGAGGTCCATTTGGCCTGTCATTTTGGTAGAAAAATTCTAATCTCCAGCCTGGCCAAGACAGTGGAACCTCGTCTCTGCTAAAAATATAAAAATTAGCTGGACGTGGTGGCACACACCTGTAGTTCATCTACTCGGGATGCCAAGGCAGGAGAATCGCTTGATCCCAGGGGGCAGTGAGCCGAGACTGTGCCACTGCACTCCAGTTTGAGTGACAGAGTAAGACTTCATCTCAAAAAAAAAAAAAAAAAAAATTCTAATCAATATCCAAAGGTTTTTTTAAAAAAAATTATGTCATTTTATTAGGGAGAGTAAATAGACACAGAAAGCAATTACAGAACAAGTAGAGGTGCAAGCTAAGTTCAAATACTGTGGATATGTGGTAAGTCACTAAGTAACAAGAGTTTTTTGCATGTTGCTTCCAACTGGCAACTGCCAGAATTCTAAAACTAAAAGATTTAATGTGAAAGTTTGAACCACCATCCGAATAACAAATGGATGTTGGGACATCCCTCATCTTCTGGCGGTAAGGGGCCTGCTTTCGAGCAGGGTAGCAATTGCCTGGAATTGAGTAGAAGCTGTTCCCTTTGGATGGAACATAGACCATCTACTTTGCTGTAAGCCACGCCCCCTCCTTCATTCTGTCTGGTTGCTGTACTTTCTTGACTCTCCTCCAAATCATTCAAATATGTAATATGAAACTATAGGGCATGAAATTGCCTGGGGGTAATTTTTTTCATTTGTTAAACAGTTACTTGATATGTGCCTACTGTGTGCCAGGAATTATTGGGTACTTGAAATATAAATTATTGGACGAAACATATAAAGATCACTGCTCTTCTACAGCTTAAATTCTAAAAATAAAAGTAAATCTAGGAAGTAATTCATATGATGTGTTAGTATGTGGTTTATCCTCCAAAAGTAATAAAAACAACAGAACAAGGGGAATTGGGAAGGAGAGCCCCTGGCACTATTAAGTTGAGATAGTCTGGATATTATTCATTTAAGCAAAGACAAGAAGAAGGGCAGGGAGTTGACCTGTGTGTCTATCTCAGGAAACTCAGTCCAGGCAGAAAGAATAGTCTGTGCAAAATCCTTAAGGCAGGAACTTACCTTAAGGAGGGAGTGTAGCTGGAGTGAAGCCAGCAGAGGGAACAGTAGTGTGAAATGAGGTCAGGGGGCAAGGGGACAAGATTGCATAGGGCCTTGTAGACAGATCATCTTTAGAAATTTGGATTTACTCTGAGTGAAATGGGAGTTTGAAACAAAGGCTTGAAAATCTATACGATGTTTTAAAATGATTCCTTAGGCTGTTGTGTTGAGAATAGACTATAAGGGGGCAAAGAGAAGCAGGGAGATCATTTGAGAGTTTCTTGTAATCCAGGTGAGAGATAATGGTGGTTCAGACCAGGGTATCAGCATTGGAAAGTGGAGAAATGGTTGGATTCTGGGTTTTGTTTTGAAGTTAGAGCCATTGAGATTTCCTGATGGAAATCATGTAGGAGAACAAAAGAGGTCAAAAATGACTGATTTTTGGCCTGAGAAATTGGAAAGATGGTATTGCTTTCAATTTCATGATTTCAATTTAGGACCTGTTGAGTATGATGTCATTAGACATATAAGTGGGGATATTTGAAATGTTTGGAGAGAAAATCAGGTCATACTAACTGGCCACTTAGGTGCGTAGAGAGACGGGGCAGAGGGGGGAAGCAGGAGTGAGCCTCAAGAGAGATAGAGAGCAAAGTTTCTACTCTGTGCATGACAGGGAACTGCTGAAAGGCAAAGGAAAGATTGAGGGAGTGTAAGACTGGAGGGTGGGTGGGAGATGGTAGGTAATTTCCTTGTTGATGGGAGTATATAAATTGGTAGAGTCCTTCCAGAGAACAGTGGCATGTGGCAAAGTCTTGAAAACCGTGCACTTCACTGGACTCAGAAATTCCTCCAAAGAAAGTAATAGCATGAGCAAGCAAATATTTGTGGTTAAGTTCATTGTCATTTTCTTACACTGACCAAAATTAGAGATAATCCAAAAGAATAGAGGTGGCTAGTTAAATATGTTATGGCATATCTATACAGCGAAATACCATGAAAATGTACAAATGTGTATCTTGACATTGAAGAGATTCGTAATCTGTTACTATGTGAAAAAAGAAGTTAGGAATCAGTGAGTGGTGTAGTGCTGTATTTTTAGGGGGTAATAACTATGATTTTAATGTTTTGCATAGGTCAGGCATGATGCTAAACATTCTATAAACATTGTCTCATGTAATATTTTTGGTAGTCTAACTGGAGTGTATTATTGTCTAATTTTTTTCAGATGAGGACAATGAGAATTACCGATCTTAAAGTTACTAAGGTTATCTAGATAGGAATTGGTGGAGCTGGAATTTGAAACCATATCTATATGACTTTAAATCCATGGAGTCTTCACCATTATCCTTTGTTTCGCCATAGATCACAGAAGGACTCTAAGAAGGATATATACCAAAACTCTGGGTTTATGGGTGGTAATACAATGAACATGGATCACTGCTGTTATAAAATATGTTTCATATGTAGTTCTTAAAATGGTCCTGGGCTAGAGCCAAGGCCCTGTTGACAATGGAAAAAACTTTAGAATGTGAGCCAATAGGAACCCTGCAAGATGTGGATACTGATTGGATGTGAAGGGTGTGGAAGAAGAAGGGAATCTAGAATGACTTGCCAAATTTTGCCTTGGGTGACTTTAGCATCAAGCAAAAGGGAAACAGACGTAAAAGAAAGTTTTTGACACTTTGGGTTAACGTGCCTGTGTGAGAGTTGGCTACAGGGGCCTGAATTTCAAGGAGCGTCCAGCATTGGAGGCACACCTTTGGGATGAGCCTAGAAATTGTTGTTGAAGCCATAGAGTGATTCATATTATACAAGGTGGATATATGGAGTAAGAAAATAAAGAGGCAAAGAGAGATCTCTAGGGATTCCAATATTGAAGTATGGGCCATTCAAGAAGAGCTGGTAAAGGATGCTAGGAAATAATAGGAAGTAAGAGAAAGTTGAAGGATGTACAGTTTATCTGAAGCCCAGGCAGAAAGAGTAGACTAAGTAAAAAGAGCTTGGTTAGTAATGCCAAATGCTGCGGAGAGGCTGAGTAAGGTTAACATTGGACAAAGGTTTTTGAATTTGAAGGTTAATTATTACTTTCCCCAAAACATTGTCAATAATAATTTATGGAAGAAGCTAGATTGCCAGGGATTGGAGAGTGAAAGAGATTATAGATCATAAACATTCTTCAAGGTAATATTTTTAAGAGGCTTTGGCTCGATGCAGTGGCATGCACCTGTAGTCCCAGCTACTTGGGAGGCTGAACAGGAGGATCACTTGAGCCCAGAGTTAGATGTCAGCCTGGGTAGCACAGTGAAACCCCTCTTAAAAAATAATAATTTTGTATGCTATTAAAGCTAACTGTTTAAAATCGAGCCTTCGTATTATTAAGACATGCTAGACTAGGTAATTAATAATTTGAGCCAGCTTGTAAGATGTACTCAATTTACCTCATAAGGCAAGTGTTTTTAGTGATTACCTCATACTAAGTGTCTGGTTCAAATGTAGATGTTCTTAAATACTAATATGTCTTATCCATTAATTATACTAGGAAGAAACAGTTGGAGGAACAATAAGAAAATTGTAGACCATTAATAATAATCATTTTCTGATAGCCTTTAACTTGTTGGGGTTGATAACACACACACCTGCACCCACACATACACCTCAGAAGTCACCTGGCTTGAGGATGTAGCCCCAGCTCTGCCATGAGTGAGTGTGACAAGTCATTTTAACTTTGTGGGCTTCAGTTTCTTTTATAAAATGATAGCCTAGGAGCAGGTTAATGGTGTTTAACCAGAAATTCACAATAGAGGCATCTGTAATATTTAATTTTTTAAAGGTTTGTTTAATTTTGGAGATAAGATCTTGCTTTGTCACTCAGGCTGAAGTGCAATGGTGCAATCATGGCTCATTGTAACCTCAAAGTTGCAGGCTCAAGGGATCCTCCCACCTCAGCCTCATAGTCAGTGGGACTACAGGCATGCACCACCATGCCTGGTTAATTTTTAAAGTTTTTTGTAGAGACAGGGTCTTGCTATGTTGCACAGGCTGATCTCGAGCTCCTGGCCTCAAGCAATCCTCCTTCCTCAGCCTCTCACACCTGGAATCACAGGTGTGAGCCACTGCACCTGGCCTACCAATATTATTTTAGAACAAAACAAAAAGGAAACTATGATTGGGTGACTCACTACACCCACTGAGTCAGACTCTCCCAGGGCAGGACTTGGGCGTGTGTATTGTCTAAAAACTGGAAGGGTAATTACCTCTTCCTATTGGTGTGTTTGTATGTGTGTATGCACATATATATTTAATTTTATCATAAAACTTTTTTTTTTGTTTTGTTTTTTTTTTTTGAGACGGAGTCTTGCTCTGTCGCCTGGGCTGGAGTGCAGTGGCGGGATCTCAGCTCACTGCAAGCTCCGCCTCCCGGGTTTACGCCATTCTCCTGCCTCAGCCTCTGGAGTAGCTGGGACTACAGGCGCCCGCCACCTCGCCCGGCTAGTTTTTTGTATTTTTAGTAGAGACGGGGTTTCACCGTGTTAGCTAGGATGGTCTTGATCTCCTGACCTCGTGATCCGCCCGTCTCGGCCTCCCAAACTGCCGGGATTACAGGCTTGAGCCACCGTGCCCGGCCTATGAAACTTTTTTTTTTAACACACATATGAGTAGAAAGAATAGTACCTGAGTCCCCCAAAACCTTTATCATCAACAATTGAACACATTTTTCTGATCTTGTTGCATCCTGTCTCCCACATGTTTCTTTCTTTTAGAATTTTAAAGGAAATGCCAGATATCTTATAATTACCTCAGATTGCATCTCTGCCTACTAAGAATGTGGGGGCAGCTTTCATGAACAATTGGTTATGATTTGTTGACTCATCCAGGCCTCAGGGTTATTGTGACTTAGGTTTGTATGGTGTTTCTTCTGCCATTCAAGCTCGCCTCTCAAAGGGAGGCTGTTCGTTTATGAGAATGAGGGTACAGAGTGGCTCTGTGAGATTCTGTCAAAGATGCCATATGCTGCTCACCACATCTGACCTCATAGGTCAAGGAAACAAAAGGCTTTCTCTCCTAGGGTTAATGTTAGTGCTAACTTGGGACATGCTAGTATCACACCCTTAATTTACCAGGGAGGAACTCAAGCTTTAGAGAGCTTACGTGACTTGCTGAAAGTTCCAGAATAATCTTGTCACACTTTAGAGCGTAGGGCTATGGCTGTGAAAAAGAAATCTGTTGCTACCACTGGAAGAATCCTGGCATTGGCAGCAGTGCGGTGTAGATGCTGAGTTGTTTGTGGCCAGGGTTGTGTGCCTTTATGCACAACTCTGTTTAGAATTGCAACTCTGATTTCATTTAATGGTTCTCGCTGCAAAGCGTTGTGGCAGGTATTGTTTCGAGCATCTGCTTTAGGTCTGGAAACAGTGTCTGGATTTACTTGGGGACCCAAGTGGAAAATCAAATTACAATATCAAGCACAAAATCTTATTTCTTTTTATGACATTCCCTGATTTTTTAATAGTGCATAAAAATACCACATTAAAAGAAAAAATACTAGAACTTATGTCATTGGAAATTGAATGCTTATTAACTCTGGAAGTTATTTTAAGCCTTTCTCTTTAAAATCCTCTGAATCTGTGAGTTGGATAAAAGTTTAAGGCATTTGGATAACAAAGATCCAATTATAATTAGCACATAGTTCAAGATACTAGAGAATTCCTTTTATATCACCACTTCCCAGTATTGTCAGTTCAGACTAGGGTGATGAATATACCATTTTAGTTTAAGATACCTTGCTAAAATGTCCCTGTTTAATTTTCTAAAATATGTGTTATATCTGGCCTTCTTTTTGAAAAAGCTGTATTTCCAATTTGCCCTTTTGAAGATAAAAAGGGTTTTCCGTAGCATAAAAAATGTCAGCTTTACATTTAAATTAGCTTTTAATGGAAAAGAAAAAGACCTCTTCTACAGGTCTGACATTAAATTTCTAATCTCTAGAGTGCAAAAATATGAGCAATGCAGTATTTTTATATACCTTATGAAAAAATACTAAAATTGTGATTTAATCAGATAATAATAAAATCAAGTTTAGAAATATAAACTTTATTTCAATATGTAAAACATGTGAAGACAATATGAGGTCATTTTCTCTATTATTGTAACCTTGCATGCATAAGAAATTAACGCTCTTGAAGTTGTAAAATCCTTTGTGACTTTTCTTTGATGGTGTGTTAGTCAAATACTTCCCTTCTCCAGTCCTGCTGTATCTCCCATAACTGCAGTTCGCAAGCACACTCCTCCCCTATCTCAATGGGGAAAAAAAATGCAGGGGACAGAGTCACAACTTTAGATTAAAACATGTGAAATAGAAAGGTCGTAAAGATCATACTGTGTACAGATTCAGTTATGATTATGGCTCAAGTTAAGAACAGACTGTTTGGCTTAACGATCAGGCATGTTATGTCTTTTCAAAGCTTGGCAGCTCAATGTAATTAGTATACTAATAGCTTCAGTATTCGATACAGCATGATTCTAGTACTTAATAGTGGTTGTCATACACCATTTAAATGATGGCTTTGGCATAATCTATTGTTTGTCATCTTCATAAATATCATTTGGCCTTCCTTCTCAAGATATCCAGCAAAAAACTTCCCAGAAACAAGTTTAACTCTTTAACTTTACCATTATATATACTGGTTAAACTCATTTCTTCTTCAGAGATAAAGAGCATTGTAGATCCATATTGAGTCAAACTCGATCTCTGTATCATTGTAAGAATTTGGATGGGATGAATCACTGCAGAAATAAACAAGCTGAGAAATGTTCATATCCCATAGACACACAAACCACACACGCACACGCTCTCCCTGCTATAGAATACAGGTTCTCTAGTGGTCAGGGAATGTCAGCCTAGGAAGGTTTAATGAAAACCATGTACTATTGTTAGTTTAATGAAATGCTTTCCAAGGATATTGATATTCAAGCTGTTTGAAATAAGTCAAAAAGATTACAGTTTGTAGCTTGGGAAGGTTTCTTGCTGAGCTCAAAGGTGACTTAACCTCATCCCCTGCTCATTGAGGGAAAGGGATGTGGGAAATGTTTTATTTCATAGCCAGAAGGAATCTGTAGGAGAGTACTCATGCTGCTTCCCATCTTGGCAAAAACCAGCCTGTGGATTTTATGTCAATTATATGTCAATTACCTAACATTACACATAAACGTGAAAACTCTCAATTACCCCCAGAAGCTAGTACCTTGGGACTCTTTATTAAAACTCTTAACTATCAGAAAGATCCTAGATTCCTGGGTCAGATGTGGTGCTTTCTGTGCAAGTCCTTATACCACCCTGAACTCAACCCCTCATTTCATAAGGAAGCATGGTCGTACTCCCCAAAGCTATGATACCTGAGCTCATTTAGAAATCATGGGCTTATGGTCATATTATTAGAGGCCTTCTTCGTGTGATGGTCAATATTGAGTGTCAACTTGATTGGACTGAAGGATGCAAAGTGTTGTTCCTGGGTGTATCTGTGAGGGTGTTGCCAAAGGAGATTAACATTTAGGTTGGTGGACTGGAGAGGCAGACCCACCCTCAATGTGGGTGGGCACCATCTAATCAGCTGCCACCATGGCTAGAATAAAAATAGGCAGAAGAAAGTGGAAGGAACAGACTTGCTGAGTCCTCTGGCTTTCATCTTTCTCCTGGCTGGATGCTTCCTGCCCTCGAACGCTGGACTCTTAAGTTCTTCAAGGTTTGGACTGTTGGACTTACACCAGTGGTTTGCCAGGGGCTGTCTGGCCTTCAGCCACAGACTGAAGGCTGTACTGTCCGCTTCCCCACTTTTGAGGTTTTGGGACTTGGACTGGCTTCCTTGCTCCTCATCTTGCAGATGAGCTATTGTGGGACTTCACCATGTGATCATGTGAGTCAGTACTCCTTAATAAACTCCCCTTTATGTATACATCTATGCTATGAATTCTGTCCCTTTAGAGAACCATGACTAATACAGATATTGGTACCGATAGAGTGGGGTGCTGCTGTAAAGATACCTGAAAATGTGGAAGTGACTTTGAAACTGGGTAACAGGCAGAGGTTGGAACCGTTTGGAGGGCTCAGAAGAAGATAACAAAATATGAAAGAATTTGGAACTTTCTAGAGACTTGGAGGGCTCAGAAGACAGGAAGATGTGGGAAAGTTTGGTACTTCTAGAGATGCGTTGAATGGCTTTGACCAAAATGCTGATAGTGTTATGGACAAAGAAGTCCATGCTGAGGTGGTCACAGATGGAGATGAGGAACTTGTTGGCAACTGGAATAAGGGTGATTCTTGCTGTGCTGTAGCAAAGAAACTGGTAGCAATTTGACTCTGCCCTAGAGGTCTGTGAAACTTTGAACTTGAGAGAGATGATTTAGGGTATCTGGTGGAGGAAATGTCCAAGCGGCAAAGCATTCAAGGGGAAGCAGAACATGAAAGTCTGGAAAATTTGCAGCCTGACAATGTGATAGAAAACAAAAACCCATTTCCGGGGAGAAGTTCAATCCCACTGCAGACATCTGCATAAGTAACAAGAAGCTAAATGTTAATCACCAAGACAATGGGAAAAATGTCTCTAAGGCATGTCAGAGACCTTCAAGGCAGCCCTTCCCATCACAGAGAGGCCTAGGAGGGAGAACTGATTTCCTGGGCCAGGCCCAGGGCCCCTTTGCTCTACGCAGCCTCAGGACGTGGTTCCCTGAATCCCAGCTGCTTCAGCTCCAGCCGTGGCTAAAAGGCGCCAAGGTTCAGCTCGGGCCATTACTTCAGAGGGTGCAAACCCCAAGCCTGGCAAGTTGACATATGGTGTTTAGTCTGTAGGAACACCAAAGTCAAGGAATGAGATTTGGGAATCTCTGCCTATATTTTAGAGGATGTATGGAAATGCCTGGATATCCAGAAATGCCTGGATGTCCAGGCAAAATTTGCTGCAGGGGCAGAGCCCTCATGGAGAACCGCTACTAAGGCAGTGCAGAAGGGAGATGTGGGTTTGGAGCCCTCACACAGAGTCCCCACTGGGACACTGCCTAGTGGAGCTATAAGAGGAGGGCCATTGTCCTTCTTCAGACCCCAGAATGGTAGATCCGCTGACAGCTGTTGCTATGTGCCTAGAAAGGCTGCAGACACTCAACAGCAGCCTGTGAAAGCAGCTGGGAGGGGGATTGTACCCTGCAAAGCCATAGGGACAGTGCTGCCCAAGACTGTTGGAGCCTACCTCTTGTATCAGCATGACCTGAATGTGAGACATGGAGTCAAAGAAGATCTTTTTAGAACTTTAAGATTTGGTTAGACTGGGCATGGTGGCTCATGCCTGTTACCCAGCACTCTGGGAGGCCAAGGAGGGTGGATCACTTGAGGTCAGGGGTTCAAGACCAGCAGCCAGCATGGTGAAACCTGTCTCTACTAAAAATACAAAATTTAGCTGGGCATGGTGGCAAGCACCTATAATCTCAGCTACTTGGGAGGATGAGGCAGGAGAATCGCTTGAACCCGGGAGGCAGAGGTTGCAGTGAGCTGAGATCATGCCACTACACCCCAGCCTGGGTGACAAAGCAAGACTCCATTGAAAAAAAAAAAAAAAAAAAAAGATTTGGCAACTTCCCTGTTAGATTTCGGACTTGCATGGGGCCTGTAGCCCCCTGTTTTGGCCAATTTCTCCCATTTAGAATGGGTGCATTTGCTCAATGCCTGTATCCCCATTGTATCCAGGAAGAAACTAACTTGCTTTTGATTTTACAGGCTCATAGGCGGAAGAGACTTGCCTTGTCTCAGATGAAGCCGAGGCCTTGGACTTGGACTTTTAGGTTAATGCTGGAATGAGTTAAGACTTTGGGGGACTGTTGGAAAGGCATGATTATGTTTTGAAATGTGAGGACATGAGATTTTGGGAGGCTGGGGATGGAATGATACCCCACCCAAATCTCATCTTGAATTGTAGTTTCCATAATCTGCATGTGTTGTGGGAGGCACCTGGTAGGAGGTAATTGAATCATGGGGGTAGTAACCCTTATGCTGCTGTTCTTGTGATAGCGAGTGAGTTCTCGTGACATCTGATGGTTTTATAAGGGACTTTTCCCCCTTTGTTTGACATTTCTCTCCTGCTGCCCTGTGAAGAGGTGCCTTCTGCCATGCTTGTAAGTTTCCTGAGACCTCCCTAGCCGTGAGGAACTGTGAATCAATTAAACCTTTTTTCTTTGTAAATTACCCAGTCTTGGGTATTTCTTCGTAGCAGCACGAGAAGAGGCTAATACATTCAGCTCTTCATGAGAGGTGTTGGAGGGGAAAAGAGACTACATCCCCAAGCAGGTACATGCTAATGTTGGTAACTCTGGCTTTTCTCTTTGGCTCTCTACAGAAGTAAGTGACTGAATTGTCTCTTGTAACATATTTAATTCCTTTTCTCTGCTTTCTTTCCTTTCCTGTCTTTTCTTGGTAGTAGAGGGAATACCATATGGTGGATAGAGGCACCTTAACTTGTTTCTTTTAGACAATGTTCCTAAGATGATTTTTTGCCATTAAGGAAATACCCCTTTGCATACTTTCTTTTATTCTAGATTAATTTTACTTTATGTTATCATTGTTAGTAAAAACAAACAAAAAATAAGTAATTTTGAATGATTCATTTAATCAATACACATTGATGGGTGGCTACATATAAGAGTAAGACATGTGGCATACAACCAGAATACAGGTCATATAGTAGGACCCTTATAAAGGAGAGTCAGCTCTCCTTTATAAGAACGAGAATGAAGAGATTCATTTTGACCCTGTGGAGCATGGAAGAGTCCATGGAGTTTGAGGTATTTGAGCTGAGCCTTGAAAAATGGTTAGCAGAGAGATTTGGGAGGGGGAGTAGAACGTACACAAAGATAGGAAAGCTTGGAGTGCTGATGGACCTTTTTATCTAAACAATAGGCGGTGCTACAAGAAATAGTGGGGGGAAAGGCAAGGAGCTGACTTAAGATTGCCATACTCCTGAACTCTCTATGATAATATATTATTTTCTGAATCATTTTGGTTTTGCAACTCATTTATTGTGGACTTTCTCTATATAAAAACTTAATCCAATCATCTTCCCTTTAAATGTCAGTGTAGATTTGACTGCCTTGATATTCTAGGGCTGGATGAGATGTGACTATGGGAGCAATTTCTGTCCCTGATAAACCTATATATAAGGATATTTGACACTATGACTTAACCAGGATTTCCTAACTTTTAACCTCGATATAAAGTACATGGCTATCTGCAAACTCTAGCCTGCCATTCAGGTCCCTCCACAAAACAATAGTAAAAATAGTGATAAACTAACAGAATCCAAAGTACTAATACTGTTGTGCTTACTGAGTAGACAAGGTGGATTGGGGTTTTATGAGCACAGTCTCAATGCTTCAGATGTTGCTATTACAATTTTCAGTCTGACGTTAAAGGTGTCCATGCCACTTATTATTTTCCACCTCCTATGAGGCAACAGATAGGTGAGGCCGTGCGAACAGGTTAAATGGCCATAATGGGAAATAACCTAGAGTTCAAATCCCAGGGAGAAGTTCATGGAGTCCCTGAGTTGTATGTTACACCATTGATTTAATAACTGCTTTGTACCACATGAAATGCCCCATCCATTGCAAGAAGCAGCAGGTTTTCCAAAGTGTTACAAGTGAAAATAAAGCCTGTCACAGAATCAAGGACGGAGGAAATTATACTTGTATCCTAGGGATGAGGTCAAGGTCATAGATTAAAGTATCGGTAAGTCAAAAAACCAAGCCAAGGATTCAGGCTGGATAGAAAGATGAAACAGGAATTGAGGGATTTGGGCACAGGTTGGAATTGGGAGGTTGGAATTAGGTTGTCCTTCACAGATTGAATTGAGCATAATATGTCCTGAAAGAGAAGTTAGTAGAGGATGCTATGACCAAAGTTAGCCCAGCAAAATCATGAGTGCAAGGCCCTGGAAGCCTTTGTCTATTTTTGTTAAGGTTTGGAGTAATGTGTTCTGTGGCCCTTCACTGATTGGTCAGAGGAAGGAGGCAGGTGGGGCACCACCCACTCTGCAGCAGGATTTCTGAGGTTGATGGTCAGGTCCTTTGTGATACCTTTGCAGGTCTAGCTGTTGTTTGCAGTCCATGGCCTTACCCAGTCCCGTATTCACTGTACAGTCTTATACAGTGTTGCTTCTTTTTCTTGTTATTCCCACACTAAATCTCTGATATTACTGAGAAGCAATATTAAATCTTTTAGGGTACCTACATTTTTATAGAGCCTGATTCTAAAGGTATATTATTTTTGTTGAACTTTGAAAGAAATCAGATTAATGGCATCTGTTGTCTATCTCTGCTTGATATTTATTTATTTATTTATTGAGATGGAGTCTCACTCTGTCTCCCAGGCTGGAGTGCGTCTCGGCTCACTGCAAACTCCGCCTCCTAGGTTCAAGCAGTTCTTCTACCTCAGCCTCCCGAGTAGCTGGGATTACAGGTGGGCACCACCACACCCACCCAGCTAATTTCTTTAATTTTAGTAGAAACAGGGTCTTGCCATGTTGGCTAGGCTAGTCTCAAACTCCCGAGATGTTTATCTTAAAAAAAAAAATTCAAGACCGTGTACATTACAAAGAAAAAAAAAAAAAGGACATGATATTATGGGCATAAAATAATATTATGCAGTAAAGGACTTGTTTCTTATTACTAGGTAAGTAAACACAGTACAATATCTGGTACTCAGCAGATGCTTAATAAATTTTGATTCAATTGAACAGGGTATTTATATTTTTTAAAGCATTATCTTTTAAACATGATTTATGCTTGCTGTTTATTCTAAGGTCTAAGTCATAATGGTTATAAATAATAGTATTTATTTTAGCAAAACCATTTAGGAATTAATTAAGCCTAATATTTCTAATGCTATAGCTGACATTTTGGTATTACAAACCTCATAAACTTTCACTGGTATTCTCGAATCCATAAAATGTTTTTCACATCCATGGGCAAAAGATTTAGAAGGGGTCATCGTAAGTTCAAAGTGTATAGCCAAAAAGCATGAGCTCATTAACCAATGGGGAACAGACATAATATAAATAGAAAAGCTTGTTTCTTTTTTATAAAACATTCAGAGACAAAAAAATTTTTGTGAAATTTTGTGAATGTCCGGGAAGATTTTTCAAATGTACATATTGCAATAGCACACAAAGTAACTTCTTTCTGATTCAATTTCATAAATTGCTACATGAAGAAGAAGCACCCTCCAGTAGATAATACTCAGAAATCAGCACTTAATATGGCAGTAATGGTTATTGCTGTCATTCTTTACATCTTTAAAAATAATTAAGCATTACTGCACAGGCATTATAAAGTTCCCCTATCACCATTAAGAGGATATTTGAGGTTTGATGTAATTTAGCAAATTACATTATACAGTAGTTAAGGTTTTTATGTAGTGAAGTAAAATGTGTAGTAGTTAAGCACACTTACTATATAATGCGTTGTAGAGTTACACGTTCCAGCTGCTGCCAGCTTTGTTCCAGTGTCATTATTGCTTTGCAGGCTGACGTTCCTCAGGGAGTGATTCGAGTGCAAGCTCCCCATCTTTCGAAAGTTTCCATGGCAATACAGCTAACTGAAGAACTAAAAGCCAGTGATGTACTTGCCAGGTTTCTCAGCCAAGAAAGGTAGAGGCCTGTTTTGTGTTAATTATTCCATGGCATAACTCACTTGCTCGCTCTCTCCCCTTCGCTGCTGCTTTTTTTTTCCTTTTTTTAATTGTGGGGTAGTATGAAATGCTTAAAAATGTTGTGTTCCCAGAAGAAGAGAACAGCAGACTTAACCATTAGACTGGTAGAATGAGTTTAGTTCATTTGATGTGGCTTGTGTTCAGGTTGAGCCTGATTCAAGCAGGATTTGAGCGTTCCTTCACTGGGCCTGTGATGGGCTTGCCAAGCGAGACCACTCAATATTCTTTCCAGGATATGTTGATTGGAGGTTAATTACTGTTTGTAGGCTGTAAGAAAAATTACTAATTAGGATGCAGTGGCATTAAAATAAAGAAAAGACACAACTTTTTCTATGAAATATAATGAATTTCAAAATGGTCAAATTTAAAAACAAACCATAAAGAGTGGAAAGAGGAAAACCAGGCCTTTGAGTGCTGAAGTCTCAGGGGAGAACATACCATCCTCATTAAGGACAACAGGCCCTTCATCTATATTTTGGGGTTGACGGGGCAGGGAAAGTCATTGGAAAGCTGCTAGCATCCCTCTCACTATATTAGAGTATGCCCTTTCCAGAACACTTGGTAGTATCTTTTCTTAAATTTTAGAGATTCTAACAAGTCTATTGAATTTTCAGGTTTTGCCCTTTGAATTCTTTCTTTTAGCTGAAGTCATGTTTTCATGCCTTCTCCAGCCACATTTTCAGTCACTGAAATAAAGTAAATGTTTAAAACCAGAGGGAAATCCAGGGCATTGGCATCTCAGTTTACGAATACTCTCTCTTGGTCTTTCATTGAATTGAATCTCCTCACTCTAACATTTGGGGGCTTCAATCAAGCTTTCCGCCAAAGCCTCTCCAATTTTAATATATGGTACTAGAAGTATGTAACATGCTTCTGTTCTGTTTAAGGCCCTGTGCTAGAACAGAAACATATTACATACTTCTAGTACCATAAATGGAAGGGGAGATATAAACATATATTTTAAAGTACCTTCCCTCAGGGTTTATAAATTGGGAGAAAGGATGAATCTGTGCAGCTAACAGATGGTGACGAAATGAGAGAGAGGTTTATCGGTAGTATCTAGGCTTCAATAAGCCAGTGTAAACGTCCCTCAAAACAGCACTCTGAAGTAAGTGCTATTATTGCGTCTGTTTCACTGATAACAAAACAGAGATTTGCAAGGTCACACATTTTTCATAGGTGGTAGAGCTGGAATTCTCAATCTGTGGTTTCACTCTGAAGGCAGTCCCCTTCACCATTCTCCACGCTGGCTGGAGGATCTACAGAGCACCATAGATCTGGGAACCACTAGTGCAGAGTCTGAGATGGAGTTTTGGGGATTATGTCCTGGGGGCAGTTGGAAGTTCTCAAATGTCTTTGCTCCCTATAGTGTTTTGCAGCTTCTGCAAAGTCGGTCCACTTCCTCTCTGCTCCCTACTTTGACTTAGTAGATACTAACTTTTGCCATTCTTCCCACCAGCCATGCTCTCATTGTCTCCCAGAATGTGTACCTGAAGACCTGGCCAGACTTCAGATAGAAGCAGCTCTTTCCAGCCAGACACAGTTAATTTACATTTGCTTTCAGGACCCAAGTGCTCAATTTAGTCTGTGCTTTTGTTCCTCTACTTGCTAATAATATGAGACTATGAAGCTGTACTCCACATTCAACTGTGACTTTAATATTTAAGGTATAGCATGAAACAATCATAGGTATATTGTTACAGAAAGCACCAACTTGTGACAGCTATCCTCTGACAAATTTGGATTTCCTGCTTGTGGTGTTTGTATTAAATAAGCATTTGCTACACCCGGAGCAGGGTATATTCTTCCCGCTCTTCCTCCTATCCTTCTCCACCTAGATGGAAGTCTGGTAAACTTCTCCATTTACCTCACTTCCGCCCCCAGTCCTCAGCCCCTTTCCCTATGCTTGGGGATGCAATCTGGATTTCAAAGCTAACTATTTCTGTTTCACCTTCAGCTAGTTTTTATCATCTCTTTAAGTACCAACTTCCTCATTTATAAGAATGGACCAGAATAGCGTCTATTATTGTAATTAACTAGGAAAATGACCGTGCACATATCGCACTGTCTGTCTGGGCCGCATAGTAAGTGAAATTCTCAGTAAATGTTTATATATTTCTTCCACCACATTCCTGTGCTTCTTCCATTTGTATTCCGCCTGTGTTGAGGCAGTTGGAAACTCTATATCCTTCCATTCTTTTTCTCCCCCCCACCTCCTCAGCTGAAGCCAATAGATACATGAATGACATACAATATATGTATAATAAATCGCACATTCATTCATTATTTGATAAAGGATTATTGCCTTTTCTTTAATGAATTTGTTGATTAGCATTATGCAAAAATCTGAGTATGCCAGGAAATCTAGTTGCTGTTTCTTTAAAGTAGAACACAGATACTTGAGAATCAGTCTGACAGCAATATCTAACTAGATGTTTTTCTTTAAATCAAGTCTCCTGAAACATTCAATTTGGTTTTCACAGAAATAGGGACTCTCTTTAGACTCATAGTTGATTGTGTTATGTACTAGATTAAAAACAAAAATAATAATGATTAAATGACTTAATTTAAAAGATAAACCTATACCCTGGATGGAAACAAAGTGGATCAGATGCAGTGCAGCAGGTGGAACATAGCCTGCCTGAGGACCCAGAGAGCCCTCCAGTGTGCCAGGGACACAGGGTGGGGAGAGAAAGGAGGAGAACCAAATGAACCATTCCATGGGTGGTGAGGAGCGCTGCTGCTATACCATGTTCTTACTAATGGCTTGAATACAAGTCAGACCTGATTTTCTCTTCTCAGTTCCAAAGAGTGTGTCTTCAGGACCTTATCTCAGTGGTCCACTAACCTTGCCATGCTTCAGAATCCACTATAGAGCATTTGAAAAGCAGTTTCTTGGGCTTTATTCTAGACCAGTTAATCTGAGTTTCTAGAGCTCTCGGTCTGAATTTTTAGCAGGTTTCTGAGGTAATTCTTTTATAGAAAGATTTGAAAGCCACTGAGTTTCACCAATTTTTATGTTTGAAGCTAATGTTCTGGAACACTTTATTCTTTGAAGAGTGTAAATCTTTAAACACTTTTTTTTTTTTTTTTTTTTAATTTTTTGGTGTTTTTGGAGACAGGGTCTCATTCTGTCTCCCAGGCTGGAATGCAGTGGCGCAATCTCAGCTCACTGCAACGTCCATCTCCTGGGCTCAAGCAGTCCTCCCACCTCAGCCTCCCGAGCAGCTAGGATCACAGGCGCTCGCCACCATGCCCGGCTGAATTTTTTGTATTTTGGGTAGAGACGGGGTTTTGCCATGTTGCCCGGGCTGGGCTCAAGCGATCTACCTGCTTTGGCCTCCCAAAGTACTGGGATTACAGGCATGAGCCTTCACACCCAGCCAGAAGCATGTCTTATTCTTTATATGCATCTTGCACACTACTGGAGTTGTTAGCACAGCAAACCCATGATAAATACTTATTAAATAAGCATAATGTGAAAACTAAGGTGGAAACATTTCTTTTAATAGTTTTCTGAGGACCATTTAGGCTTGTATACAAAGTAGATAATCATATTAATAATTTGATTGGCAGCTGAAATGTTACATTAACTTTTCTTTTGAATTTTACAAATTTAGATACTGATTTACTATTTTGCCTTCAGATGTATAATTCCATTTGTTTATCTTAATGTACAGGTGTGACACTGTTATTACCTATTGGGTACATTTAACAGATGGGAAAATACAAACGTGTAGATAATTACAGTGTGTCTAAGTTATGAATTTTCCATACCAGCCAGAATTCCCCAAGCATGTTAAAGTGATTTACTTGCAAGCTGTTTGATGATACAAGTAATCCCTTTGTTTTGTCCCTCATAGTGGGGTTGCCCAGACTCTCAAGAAAGGAGAAGTTTTTTTGTATGAAATTGGAGGAAATATTGGTAAGCAGGGTTTTTTTTCTCTTTGCATTTCACATGCTGTTTGGATATTGCCAGTGGTTATTATTTATGTCTTTGGAGGAAGAACAGGAAATTAGAAGTAAAATATACCATGCTTTAGATAGTTGCTGAATATTGTGAATTTATTTAATGGTTTGACCTTTCTCTTCAGGCTCTGTTTGAGCTCCTTCTGTACAAATGCCCATCTATGTTCAATTTCAGCAAAGGCAAGTTCCCTATACAGTAAGAATAACTCCTGGAATGGTTAATGATGCAAGTTTTTCAAAACTCTCTTCTTTTTAATATACTCATGTCACATAGTAAAGGAAGTAGTTGAGCTTATATAAGGCTAAGATAACACTTTATTATAGTACAGTATTAGATATTTTTAGTAAAAGCAGATTTACTTTTACCATAGTTGATTTACTGCTAAATTTTATACACATGCACACACACTCAAATTCACATTAGTAATTTAAAAAATGGAATGAATTAATTTTGACCATGTTTTTTATTTTACCCTTTTGTAATTATCAGTGAGTCTTACCCATCTCTTTTTAAAAATTTGAAATAATCTTTTTCTCTTTTTTGACTCTTGGAAATGGTAAGGGTAAAATTATTAAGAAATAAGTGAAATAATGTTAAGTTCAAAATAGTAATTAAAAATAATTTTACAGGCCAGGCGCGGTGGCTCATGCCTGTGATCCCAGCACTTTGGGAGGCCAAGGCAGGTGGATCATGAGGTCAGGAGATCGAGACCATCCTGGCTAACATGGTTAAACCCCATCTCTACTAAAAATACAAAAAACAAATTAGCCGGGTGTGGTGGCGGGTGCCTGTAATCCCAGCTACTCAGGAGGCTGAGGCAGGAGAATGACGTGAACCCGGGAGGCAAAGCTTGCAGTGAGCCGAGATCAGGCCACTGCACTCCAGCCTGGGCAATAGAGCGAGACTCTAAATCAAAAAAAAAAAAAAAAAAGAATAAAAAAATATATATATATATATATACACACACACACACACACACACACACACACATACATATACACACACACACACATATATAGTACATACATATAAAACAATAAATTTTGTAGAATGTTTTTGTGGGAATTAAAAATGTTAGTAAATTATTGAAAGTTAAAGATAGGAATGTGAAGGCTTATTCTTTAAATAGGCCATGACACTAGAAACCCGGAATTGTTAACTCTATTAGTAAAGGTTATTTAAATATTAATATATTTGATTTCTTATTTTACTTTTAGATCTTGGGAATTAAGTGTAGTTTCTTAGGTGGATTCAGAACCATTGCCCCTCCTAATAAGGTGATTAAGCTTTTAAGGGACCATTTAAAAGCCTATCATACAAAGTATTTTCAGCTTCCTAAATTAATTTGAAACCTATTCATTTAGAGAAAGACTATCAATTTTACTTTTCCAGTTGTTGGCCAATTTTTACAATATTTTGAGAAACAGGAAAGAATGAGAAGTTTTTTTTTTGATTTGTTTTGTTTTGGAGACAGTGTCTGCCTCTGTCACCCACGCTGGAGTGCAGTGGCGCAACCTCGACTCATTGTACCTCCACCTCCTGAGCTCAAGCCATCCTCCCATGTCAACCTCCTGAGTAGCTGGGACTACAGGTGCAAGCCACCATGCTTAGCTAATTTTTGTATTTTTTGTAGAGACGGGGTTTCATTATGTTGCCCAGGCTGATCTCGAACTCCTGATCTCAAGCAATCTGCCCACCTCGGCCTCCCAAAGTAGAATAAGTATTTTGAAGCCCAAGATTTAAGAGTTAAATAATTAAGCTTAAGTTTAAAATTGCATACCAATCTACCTGCTGTATTAAACTGACACAACATCTATTTTAACAGGGGAACGCTGCCTTGATGATGACACTTACATGAAGGATTTATATCAGCTTAACCCAAATGCTGAGTGGGTTATAAAGTCAAAGCCATTGTAGAAGACTTAACAAGCTGCAGATAACCATGTGGACTTCTGTAATAATTCTTGCTGAGTCAAGAGTGTAAATAAAAGAAGTGGCAGGACTCTTTATTACTCAGTTGTACCCAACTATTTAAAAATGACTCTCTCAAGCCTTAAAAAGTCATAGATTTGTGCTGCTGCCAGAATTATATTAATTATTATTAATGTTATTATTAGAAAAAATATTTTTGGAGTGAGAGTAAAGAGGCTTAATTAGCTTATGGGCAGTTTTCATATGCTCTGTGAAATGTGTCCAGATGTGACACAGTTGTTTTTTTAAATATGTGAAAATGTATTCTCTTCCCACTCTTTTCTCCTAAACTCATATATACTGTAATATATGCTGTCTCACCTCTATTGCCTCTTCACATCTGCCCTTTCCCAGTTAGGTTTGCTTTTTGACCAAAAATATAACAAATACTAGGTATGGCAAGTTGTGAAGACAGCACATTAAAACATACCTAATTTCACAGTATTCCTGTCACGACAGAATGTTAGTATGCATCTCTTTGAATCATTTGCTCAAATAATAACATTCCACCTTTTCCTGCTGTATTACAGGAGGCGATTTGCATTTTTTTCAGTTCATCTGACTTATGTTCACAGAATTGTATCAGCAATCAAGAAAATAGGACTGTCAGAAGCAGCCAGTTATTACTGAACCATTAAATACTTATATACTAAGAATAAATAAAATATACCCATGTGAAATAATAACTGGATTATGGATAACAAGAGAGTGAAAGCCAAAGCACTTTCTGTCTACTGTACCCTTCTAAATGGAATTTTAAAAGTCATAGCTGGCTTTACGTGTTGTCATATTAGCATTATAAGTATGCATGATAGTATAATCCAGTAATGGTTGAAGAATGTATTTTACTTAAAGAGGGATTTTTTTTTTTAAACTCCTGAATAAGTCTACTGGAAGAGTTACTCTTCTGGGTGAACAAGCTTTTGTTTGTGTTCTTATTTGAAATAATTGGAGTCAATTTATTAAAATATTGTCAAAAGTCCTATTCCCAGGGATTTTAATGCACAAACCATATTGTGACAAGAGATGAGCCTCTGTACTGTAAATAAGAGGAATGAAGTAGAGAAATGTTAAATATTTTATGAGTTTAGAATGTAGTAAATAAAAGGTGATGTAAATGAATGCTGCACAAATGGTGTTTATGATACTTTTAGTAGTACTTTAGGAAAAATTACACATTCTCAGAAGCTCTTGACGTCTCTAATTAAAGGGGGGGAATGGTGTTAATGAGAACAGTCATAAATTTTTAGCATATAATTACAAGAACAGCCTGTGGATATGATCACTTAAATAATTTCGTGGTGATTCGTGCCATTGCTTTTTTATTTAAAAGAAAATTTTGTAATTAAATGCCTTTTTCTAAATTATCTTCTCTTGGAATCATTACTTTTAATCCTATGTGTTTATGAGTATTTTTGCTCTTTATTAATATTGAGAAATGGACTCTCTTTGTTATTAAAAGTCACCTCTATTTTATTTCTGCTATTTTCTTTGTAATTTTTAAAGTAGGAAGATGTCAGAGATATAAATGTGTTTTCATCTTTAGGTTTTTTCCTTTTACAAATTTTTATTTTTTAGGATTTTCAAAATACAGTTTAGTCTGTTTCTTTGAGAATATGTATTAATTTCCCAATTAGCAAAATGATACTTATTAGTGAGTTGAAAACAATTAACAACATAAAAGAAAAATTATGTGCTTAGAACATTTTAGGTGTATATGACTTCAAAAAAAAAAAAAAAAGATAGCAGTGAGGATAATGATTTAAGTAAAAGGTTTTCTGAAGCCTATGCCAACTAATTTTCACAATGTTTGCTACCTACCTGAAAAGGAGGGTCAGGAGGGAGACATAATACATTTTTGATCATGAAAAAGTATCAGATCTTAATTTTTAAAAAGTGAAAATGCCATTTTATTTTGAATGTCTTTTAGAACTCATGACCCAAGTTAATCGATATTGAATAATATCACATAAATAACCAAAAAATATGGACTTAAAAAAATCTTTTATTTTTTTAGAGACAGGGTCTTGCTCTGTTGTCCAGATTGGAGTACAGTAGCACATTCATGGCTAACTGCAGCCTCAAGTGCTGGGGCTCAAGCAATCCTCCTGCCTCAGTCTCCTAAGTAGCTAGGACCACAGGTGCATGCCACCATGCCTGGATCTAAAGAGAAAAAAAGCTTGATACTATAGATCCTTGAATATAAATATCCTGATATTAACCTGCTGCCTTTGCTGTGATTGTTTTCCCTTAGTGAGTTTTAAATCTCAGGCTAGATTTTTATTTGTTTTTCTGTGTGTGTATGAGACAAAATAAAAACAAATATATTTGCCTTGAGTTTGAAACATTTGAAGTCTTAAAGGAGGACTGGTTGTCCTGTTATCGTTGGTGATGCTCCTTTCTGAAAGAGGCTTCATTAATCTGTTCTCACACTGCTATGAAGAAATACCTGAGACTGGGTAATTTATAAAGAAAAGTTTAATTGACTCATACAGTTGGGGAGGCCTCAGAAAACCTACAGTCATGGCGGAAGGGGAAGAAAACATGTCCTTCATATGACTCTCTTTCTTCTCTTCATATGGAGAAGAAAGAGAAGTGCAGAGTGAAGCGGGGGGAAAGCCCCTCACACAACCATCAGATCTTGTGAGAACTCCCAATCACAAGAACAGCACGGGGAACTGCCCCCATGAGTCAGTCACCTCCCACAAGGTCCCTCCCCCAACATGTGGGGATTACAATTGAGATTACAATTCAAGTGGAGATTCGGGTGGGGACACAGAGCCAGACTATATCAGATTTCATTGTAATTCTTTGCACTTACACAGTCTCTGCTTAATGCTGCTGTAGAATTCGATGTAAATTCCTTACTAGTACTCTTTGGGAAAGGCAGATTATTTTACCAACTTCATGGGATTTTTCATTATTGTCTTTCCTCGTTTTCATTAAACTGGTTTGCACTCTCTGATTGTCCTGGTTTCTCACCTAGTCATCAGTAGGTGGCAGTATTGGTCAGGGATTCCTTTGAATCGAAACTACGGGAAGTTTTTTAAATGAACCTGAGTTCATAGGGAAGTTGCTAAGACTCAGTGCCAGGCAGTTAGGTCAGAACACTGTGGAGCTCTTGCTTTGATTACTGATTCTGAAATTGTACATAATTTCAGAGTTTCTATGTTCAATCTGTTTGTCTGCTTTTATCCTTAATCCATTGAATGGGAAGGGTGGGAGAAGAGAACATTTTTCTAAGCTGAAATTAGGCTTTTGACAATGTCTATTTCAAGCAGAAGGATTATGACAAGAAGGAAGGCAGTGAACCGGGAAAGTAAGTGAAGGGATGTCTAAGGTAAGACGGCATAATTAACTTTTTTTTTTTTTTTTTAAATATAGTTTAAGTTCTGGGATACATGTGCAGAACGTGCAGGTTTGTTACATAGGTATATATGTGCGTTGGTGTTTTGCTACACCCATCGACCTGTCATATACATTAGGTATTTCTCCTAATGCTCTCCCTCCCCTAGCTCCCCAATCCCTGATAGGTGCCAGTGTGGGATGTTCCCCCTCTGTCTCCATGTATTCTCGTTATTCAGCTCCCACTTATGAGTGAGAATATACGGTGCTTAGTTTTCTGTTCCTGTGTTAGTTTGCTGAGAATGATGGTTTCCAGCTTTATCCATGTCCCTGCAAAGGACATGAACTCATCCTTTTTTACGGCTGCATAGTATTCCATGGTGTGTATGTGTCATATTTTCTTTAAGCCAATCTATCATAGATGGGCATTTGGGTTGGTTCCAAGTCTCTGCTATTGTGAACAATGCTGCAACAAACCATGTGTGCATGTGTCTTTATAGTAGAATGATTTATAATCCTTTGGGTATATAGCCAGTAATGGGATTGCTGGGTCAAATGGTATTTCTGGTTCTAGAGCCTTGAGGAATTGCCACACTGTCTTCCACAATGGTTGAACTAATTTACACTCCCACCAACAGTGTAAAGTGTTCCTATTTCTCCACATCCTCTCCAGCATCTGTTGTTTCCTGACTTTTTAATGATCACCATTCTAACTGGCATGAGATGGTATCTCATTGTGGTTTTTATTTGCATTTCTCTAATGACCAGTGATGATGAGCTGTTTTCCATGTTTGTTGGCTACATAAATGTCTTCTTTTGAGAAGTGTCTGTTCATATCCTTCACCCACTTTTTGATGGGGTTGATTTTATTGTAAATTTGTTTCAGTTCCTTGAAGAATCTGGATATTAGCCCTTTGTCAGATGGATGGACTGCAAAAATTTCCTCCATTCTGTAGGTTGCCTGTTTACTCTGATGGTAGTTTCTTTTGCTGTGCAGAAGCTCTTTAGTTTAATTAGATCCCATTTGTCAATTTTGGCTTTTGTTGCCATTGCTTCTGGTGTTTTAGTCATGAAGTCTTTGCCCATGCCTATGTCCTGAATGGTATTGCCTAAGTTTTCCTCTAGGGTTTTTATGGTTTTAGATCTTAATGTTTAAGTCTTTAATCCATTGAGTTAATTTTTGTATAAAGTGTAAGGAAGGCGTCCAATTTCAGTTTTCTGCATATGGCTAGCCAGTTTTCCCAACACTATTAAATAAGGAATCCCTTCCCCATTGCTTGTTTTTGTCAGGTTTGTCAAAGATCAGGTGGTTGTAGATGTGTGGTGTTATTTCTGATGCCTCTGTTCTGTTTCATTGGTCTATATATCTGTTTTGGTACCAGTACCATGCTGTTTTGGTTACTGTAGACTTGTAGTACAGTTTGAAGTCAGGTAGCATGATGCCTCCAGCATTGTTCTTTTTGCTTAGGATTGTCTTGGCCATATGGGCTCTTTGTTGGTTTCATATGAAATTTAAAGTAGTTTTTTCTAATTCTGTGAAGAAAGTCAGTGGTAGCTTGATGGAGATAGCATTGAATCTATAAATTACTTTGGGCAGTATGGCCATTTTCACGATATTGATTCTTCCTATCTGTAAGCATGGAATGTTTTTCCATTTGTGTCCTCTTATTTCCTTGAGCAGTGGTTTGTAGTTGTCCTTGAAGAGGTCCTTCATGTCCCTTTTAAGTTGGATTCCTAGGTATTTTATTCTCTTTATAGCAATTGTGAATGGGAGTTCACTCGTGATTTGGCTCTCTGCTTGTCTATTATTGGTGTATAGGAATGCTCGTGATTTTTGCACACTGATTTTGTATCCTGAGACTTTGCTGAAGTTGCTTATCAGCTTAAGGTTATTTTGCGCTGAGACGATGGGGTTTTCTAAATATACAATCATGTTGTCTGCAAACAGAGACAATTTGACTTCCTCTCTTCCTATTTAAATACCCTTTCTTTCTTTCTCTTCTCTGATTGCCCTGGCCAGAACTTCCAATATTATGTTGAATAGGAGTGGTGAGAGAGGGCATCCTTGTCTTGTGCTGGTTTTCAAAGGGAATGCTTCCAGTGCTTGCCAATTCAGTATGATACTGGCTGTGGGTTTGTCATAAATGACTCATTATTTTGAGATATGTTCCATCAATACCTAGTTTATTGAGAGTTTTTAGCACGAAGGTGTGTGGAATTTTATCAAAGGCCTTTTCTGCATCTGTTGAGATAATCATGTGGATTTTGTCATTGGTTCTGTTTATGTGATGGATTACGTTTATTGATTTAAGTATATTGGAGCAGCCTTGCATCCCAGGGATAAAGCCAACTTGATCGTGGTGGATAAGCTTTTTGATGTGCTGCTGGATTCCCTTTGCCAGTATTTTATTGAGGACTTTCGCATCGATGTTCATCAGGGATATTGGCCTGAAATTTTCTTTTTTTGATGTGTCTCTGCCAGGTTTTGGTATTAGGATGATGCTAGCCTCATAAAATGAGTTAGGGGGGAGTCCCTCTTTTTCTGTTGTTTGGAATAGTTTCAGAAGGAATGGTACCAGCTCCTCTTTGCACCTCTGGTAGACTTCGGCTGTGAATCCGTCTGGTACTGAGCTTTTTTTGGTTGGTAGGCTATTAATTACTGTTTCAATTTCAGAACTTGTTATTGGTCTATTCAGGGATTCAACTCTTCCTAGTTTAGTCTTGGGAGGGTGTATGTGTCCAAGAATTTACCCATTTCTTCTAGTTTTTCTAGTTTATTTGCGTAGAGGTATTTATAGTATTCTCTGATGGTAGTTTGTATTTCTGTGGGATCAGTTATGATATCCCCTTCATCATTTTTTATCGTGTCAATTTGATTCTTCTCTCTTTTCTTCTTTAGTAGTCTGGCTAGTGGTCTATCAATTTTGTTAATCTTTTCAGAAAACCAGCTCCTGGATTCATTGATTTTTGAAGGGTTTTTCATTATCTCCTTCAGTTCTGCTCTGATCTTAGTTATTTCTTGTCTTCTGCTAGCTTTTGAATTTGTTTGCTCTTGCTTCTGTAGTTCTTTTAATTGTGATGTTAGGGTGTCAATGCATTTAGTGCTATAAATTTCCCTCTAAACACTGCTTTAGCTGTGTCCCAGAGATTCTGGTATGTTGTGTCTTTGTTCTCATTGGTTTCAAATAACTTATTTATTTCTGCCTTAATTTTTTTATTTGCCCAGTAGTCATTCAGGAGCAGATTGTTCAGTTTCCATGTAGTTGTGTGGTTTTGAGTGAGTTTCTTAATCCTGAGTTCTAATTTGATTGCACTATAGTCTGAGAGACTATTGGTTATGATTTCAGTTATTTTGCATTTCCTAAGAAGGGTCTTACTTCCAATTATGTGGTCAATTTTAGAATAAATGCTATGTGGTGCTGAGAAGAACGTATATTCTGTTGATTTGGGTGGAGAGTTCAGTAGATGTCTATTAGGTCCACTTGGTCCAGAGCTGAGTTAAAGTCCTGAATATCCTTATTAATTTTCTGTCTTGTTGATCTGTCTGATATTGACAATGGGATGTTAAAGTCTCCCACTATTATTGTGTAGGAGTCTAAGTCTATTTGTAGGTATCTAAGAACTTGCTTTATGAATCTGGGTGCTCCTGTGTTGGCTGCATATATATTTAGGATAGTTAGCTCTTCTTGTTGCATTGATCCCTTTACCATTATGTAGTGCCCTTCTTTGCCTTTTTTTAGTCTTCGTTAGTTTAAAGTCTGTTTTATCAGAGACTAGGATTGCAACCCCTGCCTTTTTTTTTTTTTTTTTTTGCTTTCCATTTGCTTGGTAAATATTCTTCCATCCCTTTATTTTGAGCCTATGTGTGTCTCTGCATATGAGATGGGTCTCTTGAATACAGCACACTGATGGGTCTTGACTCTATCCAATTTGCCTGTCTGTGTCTTTTAATTGGGAAATTTAGCCCATTTACATTTAAGGTTAATATTATTATGTGTGAATTTGATCCTGTCATTATGATGCTAGCTGATTATTCTGCCCATTCATTGATGCAGTTTCTTCATAGTGTCAGTGGTCATTAAAGTTTGGTATGTTTTTGCAGTGGCTGGTACTGGTTTTTCCTTTTCATATTTAGTGCTTCCTTTAGGAGCTCTTGTAAGGCAGGCCTGGTGGTGACAAAATCTCTCAGCATTTGCTTGTTTGTAAAGGATTTTTTTTTCTCCTTCGCTTATGAAGCTTAGTTTGGCTGGATATGAAATTCTTGGTTGAAAATTCTTTTCTTTAATAATGTTGAATATTGGCCCCACTCTCTTCTGACTTGTAGGGTTTCTGCAGAGAGATCTGCTGTTAGTCTGATGGGCTTCCCTTTGTGGGTAACCTGACCTTTCTCTCTGGCTGCCTTTAACATTTTTTCCTTCATTTCAACTCTGGTGAGTCTGACAGTTATGTGTTTTGGGTTGCTCTTCTTGAGGAGTATCTTTGTGGTGGTCTCTGTATATTCTGAATTTGAATGTTGGCCTGTCTTGCTAGGCTGGGGAAGTTCTGCTGGATAATATCCTGAAGAGTGTTTTCCAACTTGGTTCCATTCTCCCCATCCCTCTCAGGTGCACCAGTCAAACGTAGTTTTGGTCTTTTTGGTCTTTTCACATAGTCCCATATTTCTTGGAGGCTTTGTTCGTTCCTTTTCATTCATTCTTCTCTAATCTTGTCTTCACTCTTTATTTAATTAAGTTGATCTGCAGTCTCTGATGTCCTTTCTTCCACTTGATTGATTCTGCTATTGATACTTGTGTATGCTTCATGAAGTTCCTGTGCTGTGTTTTTCAGCTCCATCAGGTCACTTATGTTCTTCTCTAAATTGGTTATTCTGGTTAGCAATTCCTCTAACCTTTTTTCGAGGTTCTTTCTTCCTTGCATGGGGTTAAAACATGCTCCTTTAGCTTGGAGGAGTTTGTGATTACCCACCTTCTGAAACCTACTTCTGTCAATTCATCGAACTCATTCTCCATCCAGTTTTGTTCCCTTGTTGGTGAGGAGTTGTGATCCTTCAGAGGAGAAGAGGTGTTCTGGTTTTTGGAATTTTCAGCATTTTTGTGCTGTTTTTCTTTCTCATCTTCGTGGATTTATCGACCTTTGGTCTTTGATGTTGGTGGCCTTCGGATGGGGTTTTTGCGTGAACGCTCTTTTTGTTGATGTTGATGCTATTCCTTTCCGTTTGTTAGTTTGCCTTCTAACAGGCCCCTCTGCTGCAGGTCTGCTGCTGCTTTCTGGAGGTCCCCTCCAGACCCTGTTTGCCTGGGTATCACCAGCAGAGGCTACAGAACACCAGAGATTGCTGCCTGCTCCTTCCTCTGGAAGCTTCATCCCAGAGGGGCACCCGCCAGATGCCAGCCGGAGCTCTCTTGTATGAGGTATCTCCTAGTCAGGAGGCACAGGGGTCAGGGACCCACTTGAGGAGGCAATCTGTCCCTTAGCAGAGCTCGAGTGCTGTGCTGGGAGAGCCACTGCTCTCTTCAGAGCTGGCAGGCAGGAATGTTTAAGTCTGCTGAAGCTGTGCCCACAGCTGCCCCTTCCCCCGGGTGCTTTGTCCCATGGGGATGGGAGTTTTATCTATAAACTCCTGACTGGGGCTACTGCCTTTCTGTCAGAGAGATACCCTGCCCAGAGACGAGGAATCTAGAGAGGCAATCTGGCTACCGCAGCTTTGCTGATCTGTGGTGGGCTTCACCCAGTTAGAACTTCCCAGCAGCTTTGTATACACTGAAGGGGAAAACAGCCTACCCAAGCCTCAGTAATGGCAGACGCCCCTCCTCCCACCAAGCTTGAGCATCCCAGGTTGACTTCAGACTGCTGTTCTGGCAGCGATAAGTTCAAGCCAGTGGATCTTAGCTTGCTGGGCTCTGTGGAGGTGGAATCTGCTGAGCTAGACCACTTGGCTCCCTAGCTTCAGCCCCCTTTCCAGATGAGTGAATGGTTCTGGCTCGCTGGCGTTCCAGGCATCAGTGGGTTACGAAACAAAACCACTGCAGCTAGCTCAGTATCTGCCCAAGCGGCTGCCCAGTTTTGTACTTGAAACCCAGGGCCCTGGTGGTGTAGGCACCTGAGGGAATCTCCTGCTCTGTGGGTTGTGAAGACCCTGGGAAAAGCGTAGTTTCTGGGCCGAAATGCACTGTTCCTCATGGCATAGTCCCTCATGGTTTCCCTTGGCTAGGGGAGGGAGTTCCCTGACCTCTTGCACTTCCTGGGTGATGCAACACCTCACCCTGCTTCGGCTCGCCCTCCATGGGCTGTACCCACTATCTAAGCAGTCCCAATAAGATGAGTAGGGTGCCTCAGTTGGAAATGCAGAAATCACTTGCCTTCTGCGTTGATCTTGCTGGGAGCTGCAGACCAGAGCTGTTCCTATTTGGCCATCTTGCCAGTCACTGTGATAGTGTATATGTGTTCACTCAACAAATATTTACTGGTCACTTACATATATGCCAGACATGTTCTACCCTTGAGATGCACCAGTGAACAAAGGAACAAAAAGCCCTTATTTCATAGCGCTTACATTCTAGTGGAGGGAGACTGATAATGAAATATTAATGAGCAAATAGAATTCTATAGTGTATTGAAAGGTGGTAAGTACAACGGAGACAAAAAAGATGAGCAGAACAAATAGGACAAGATGTGGAGAGATAGGGTCATTGCAGCATTCAACAAGAAGTCTTATTGAATAATTAAAAACTAAGAAAATACTGGAAACAAGTCTTCAAGGATCTTGCCATGTAGATATCTGGAAGAACATTCTATGCAAAGAAAACTACTAGAACAAAGGTCCAAAGCAGAAATGTGGCTGTTACCAAAGGTGTGGCTGGGGTGGACTCAGGGCTGGTGATAGTAACAGGGCAGGGCAGAGAAGTAACACTATGATGGGGAATGAGATCATGGAGGGCTTTGTGTTAGGGTGATTATTGTTCAAATCAGGACATTTCTGAGAGTGAAGCAGGGCACTGTTGGTGAGGGCAGTAACTGTGGAGTGATAAGTAATCAGATTCTAGATATATTTTTGAAGGTAGAGTCTATAGGATTTTTTCTGATACGAGAGGATTTTAAATCAAGGATAACCACAAGATTTTTGACTTGAGCCATTGCAAGGATGGATTTTTCCAACAAGAGAAATAGGGAAGTGGAGGTAAATCAGGTACCATTAGCAGGGATTCAGGAGTTCAGTCATGGATGTATGGAATTTGAAGTGCCTGTTAGATATCCTAGTGGCAATATTTTGAAAGCAGTTACATGAGCAGGCATTAAGGAGAGAAGTCTAGACTGGATTCATCTGCATGCATATGGACTTTTAAACCATGACCTTGCATGAGATCACCAAGGGAGTGAGTCTGGGTATAATAAAATTACCAAGAACTCGGCCCTGGAGCTACCCAACATTAGTGGTTAGAAAAAAAGGAACCAGCAAAGAGATTGAAAATAAGTAACCTTATAGATAACCGAGAGACAGTGGTGTCCCAGAAGCCAACTGCAGTGGGAGTGATTGTAGTATCAGATACTACTTATAGTTCAAATGAGCTAAAGGGCAGAAGTTAACCACTGGCTTTATCTATATGGAGGTCTTAGGAGACCTTGCTGAGTAGTTTTGGTAAAGTGATAAGGATGCTTGTAGTGGGGTTAAGAGAATGAGAATTGGGGACTGTGAGTATGGACAGCACGTATAAGGAGTTCTTCTGCTACACAAGAGAGCAAATAAGGCACTAGCAGAAGAAAGAGTTGGAAGTGCTTCACATAGGGCCTTTGATGCTGGGCAAAAGAGTTTTTTTAATTTTAAGTATTTTTTTTTTCAAATTTAAGTAATATTTTGAGAAGATAGAATATGGATACTGGAGCCAGACTACCAGGTTAACAAATGTGATCTTGGACAAGTTACTTACCTGTGCCTCATTTCATACTTTGTATAAAGATAATAATAGGAATATTTACTTCTTAGCAGCTTACTAGAATTAAATAATCCATACAAAGGGCTCAGCAGCATACTAGCCTGATAGTATTTAATAAATGTATTTTTATTATTCGTTATTTTGCTCAATATTATCAGAGCTGTACCTTAATAATTTTAAAATATTCTGGGCCTGGCACGGTGGCTCACGCCTGTGATCCCAGCACTTTGGGAGGCCGAGGCGGGCAGATCACGAGGTCAGGAGATCAAGACCATCCTGGCCAACATGATGAAACCCTGTTTCTACTAAAAATACAAAAAGTATCTGGGTGTGGTGGCGCGTGCCTGTAATCCCAGCTACTTGGGAGGCTGAGGCAGGAGAATTGCTTGAACCAGAGAGTTGGAGGTTACAGTGAGCTGAGATGGCACCACTGTACTCTAGCCTGGTGACAGAGTGAGACTTGGTCTCAAAAAAAATGTGTGTGTGTGTGTGTGTGTGTGTGTGTGTGTATATATATATATATTTATAGTTATAGTTAATTCTGCCATATTCTATTTTTCCCATCAATACAGAGAAAAGATGTAACAGACCTATCAGTAATAGATCCTAATAAATAGATGAGAGAATGGTGGAATTGTGGGCAGCACCTATATTTAGAATAACCAGCCTTCCCCCAAAGGGTAATTCTGATAGCATCCCCCATGAACATTCCTTTCGCCAAGTTAGGAGTCATTTGTTGGATATTTATGGAATGTCCCTCTTTATCTCATTTGGAGTTATTGATTCCAATGCCACACTATCTCAGCTGGAAATCAGTGCTAGTAACTCTTCCTTAGCTTATCGGTGGCACCGTAGGGCAAAGAAACAATTTTGTGAGAACACCTTTTTTCTACTTCCATGAGCTCAGCTCAACTTTAAATATTGTTTGTTTCATTTAAGTTAAACAGATTGGCATAAAGACAGAGTTCTCTCCCCGCATTTCAGACCAGAAGGCCTAGGAAGAAAAACTCTTATCCAATTCATGTTCTGTCTTGATACATTGTTCACTTCTGGGACAATCCTGGGCTCTTTCAGTTGGCTTTAGCTGCTCATGCTGGCAGAAGTTCCAATTCCTTGCCCTGGTGTTTCTAGGTCTGTGATCTCTCAAATGTTATATTTAATACATATTAAATGGCAATAATAATTTCCCTCCCATTTCCATTGGCTTCACATCTTGGAATCTGGACTTGGCATCCAGCTTCTCTTTTTCACTTGTATCCTAAAGTCGTGTATGCAGTCGGTTGGCTCTGGTAGAAAAGATTCCAAATGAAACACTAGAACCCCCTTCTTCCATATAAGCATTTCTTCAAGTCCTTAAGGTTTCTTTGAAGAGTTTCATGAGTTATTTTCACATGTAGCTGTGTACTGTATATGAGAAATAGATTGGTTGCAAGAAAAACTGCTTCTATGGTACTTCCAACTGAGTCAAGAAACACTGGCTTTGTCACAAGCCAGCTTTTTATCTTGAGATTGCAAATCTTGATTTCTCAACAGAAGGAGCTCAGATAAGCTTCAGAGAATGCAGCTCTACTTCGTGCTGTCTTTACTCCTCTTTTGATGTTCTCCTCTCACTGCACCTGGATAGCTCAGCGCTGCCTCTTGTTGCATCTCCTGTAACCTTTACAAAATAACAGCTTTCATGTAATCTCTGCTGCAAGTCACCTTCCCCTCCAGCAAGGGCCAAAGTGAACAAGGAATTTCCCCTGGAGGGAAGTTCATAAGGAGAGTCACAGACAGTGGCCAAATTCTGAGCAGTCGATCAGTTAAATTTTTCTTTCACATGACTGTAGCTTTGTTACAATCACAAAAAGGGAGTGATTTAATCATTACCTGTGCCTTCATAACTCTCATTTCAATGGGGAAAATCTTAGGGCATCTTAGCTTTGGTTGCTTGTATCACGCAGTTTGTATTGTTGACTAAAGAAATACTAGATGTTTAAAGAATTAAAATTCATTTAGAGTCTTATTGAGGATTATATTTTGGAAAAATTGTCTAGAGAGATGATGTTTTGTTAGACTGTTTTAATGCAGCATATAGTTTTTATGTAGGGAGTGAAGATCCAGTATGTGTTAAATTATATTAAAAATTGGGCCTAAGTATATTTGGTTACAATTTGTGAGGGCATAATTGCTGATTTTGGCAGGGATGATTTTATGTTTAAGAACAGGCAAGGACCAAGTTCATTTATTTTTTAAGGAATGTAATATCTTAGGCAAGAGATGGTGGGGAGCCATGTGCCCTATCTTGTTTGTGTCTTTAAGGCATTATTTTGGAGATCCATACTTAGAATCAGGGAGACTAAAATTTTGTTGGCAAGTAAACATTACTTCTTATATTTGTTACTTTTTTGTCAAGTATTTGGCAAAAACAGAGTTTTACTGAGAACATGAAGAATTAAGTAAGAGATTGTGCATCTCCATTTGTCAAAGAATCCTGAAACATGTTCTAGGACATGCTTCATTCATCCTCATGCTAATTATGATGTTAAGAAGAGGGAAGGAGCCAGTCGTGGTGGCTCACACCTGTAATTTCAGCACTTTGGAAGGCTGAGGTGGATGGATCAGCTGAGGTCAGGAGTTCAAGACCAACCTGGCCAACATGGCAAAACCCCTCTCTACTAAAAATACAAAAATTAGCCGGGTATAGTGGTGCACACCTGTAATCCCAGCTACTTGGGTGGCTGGGGCAGGAGAATTGTTTGAACCTGGGAGACAGAAGTTGCAGTGAGCCAAGATCGCGCCATTGCATTCCAGTCTGGGTGACAAGAGTGAAACTTCATTAAAAAAAAAAAAAAGACAAGGGAGAAGGAATGAAGATTCTTTATTCTTAAGAAACTGTTATACCACACATCTACAGACATCTGATCTTTGACAAACCTGACAAAAACAAGAAATGGAGAAAGGATTTCCTATTTAATAAATGGTGCTGGGAAAATTGGCTAGCCATAAGTAGAAAGCTGAAACTGGATCCTTTCCTTACTCCTTATACGAAAATTAATTCAAGACGGATTAGAGACTTAAATGTTAGACCTAATACCATAAAAACCCTAGAAGAAAACCTAGGTAGTACCATTCAGGACATAGGCATGGGCAAGGACTTCATGTCTAAAACACCAAAAGCAACAGCAACAAAAGCCAAAATTGACAAATGGGATCTAATTAAACTAAAGAGCTTCTGCACAGCAAAAGAAACTACCATCAGAGTGAACAGGCAACCCACAGAGTGGGAGAAAATTTTTGCAATCTACTCATCTGACAAAGGGCTAATATCCAGAATCTACAAAGAACTCAAACAAATTTACAAGAAAAAAACAAACAACCCCATCAAAAAGTGGGCAAAGGATATGAACAGACATTTCTCAAAAGAAGACATTCATACAGCCAACAGACACATGAAAAAATGCTCATCATCACTGGCCATCAGAGAAATGCAAATCAAAACCACAATGAGATACCATCTCACACCAGTTAGAATGGCAATCATTCAAAAGTCAGGAAACAACAGGTGCTGGAGAGGATGTGGAGAAATAGGAACACTTTTACAGTGTTGGTGGGATTGTAAACTAGTTCAACCATTATGGAAAACAGTATGGCGATTCCTCAAGGATCTAGAA
>NC_045438.1:28322634-28333674 GCF_002776525.5 Piliocolobus tephrosceles | reverse complement strand
TTCAACCATTATGGAAAACAGTATGGCGATTCCTCAAGGATCTAGAATTAGATGTACCATATGACCCAGCCATCCCATTACTGCGTATATACCCAAAGGATCATAAATCATGCTGCTATAAAGACACATGCACACGTATATTTATTGCGGCACTATTCACAATAGCAAAGACTTGGAATCAACCCAAATGTCCATCTGTGACAGACTGGATTAAGAAAATGTGGCACATAAAAAAAAAAAAAAGAAAATGTGGCACATATACACCATGGAATACCATGCAGCCATAAAAAAGGATGAGTTTGTGTCCTTTGGAGGGACATGGATGCAGCTGGAAACCATTCTCAGCAAACTATCGCAAGAACAGAAAACCAAACACCGCATGTTCTCACTCATAGGTGGGAACTGAACAATGAGATCACTTGGACTCGGGAAGGGGAACATCACACACCGGGGCCTATCATGGGGAGGGGGGACGGGGGAGGGATTGCATTGGGAGTTATACCTGATGTAAATGACGAGTTGATGGGTGCTGACGAGCTGATGGGTGCAGCACACCAACATGGCACAAGTATACATATGTAACAAACCTGCACGTTATGCACATGTACCCTAGAACTTAAAGTATAATAATAAGAAGAAACTGTTATTCATAACTAGACAATACATCAAAGTATACTGAGTTCGTTAGACAATGTTATTTTGATAAGGAATACTCTAACATTTCTGAATCCATTTGTTTTTCTTAGCATTTTGGTGCTTGCTATGTGCTATACCATAAATTAGGTTGTGATGATGTAAAAATCAATTGTATGTGCATTTCCACAAGGAGATTGGATTTAGATTTGTGACTAGGATTGACGGGGAATGTGTCCCTAGCAAATGGGCTTTGATTTGAGGGAAGCAGATATGGGTACAACTGATTGTATGGGTAAAATGTAATGGGAGGATAGAGAAAGGACATTGTTAGTTGGGTAATTGTTAACGGAGTATAGTGGTACTTAAGCTGGAGGCCCAGTTAGAATATTGAAGACTAGATCAGGTCAGAAATGATGAGGCTCAGAATTAGGATTGTGGCAGTGAAAAGTGAGAACAGGGCAGACAGATGTTGCAGAGTGAGGTCAAAAGGACTTGATGATTCCATTGGATGAAGAGAAGTGAGGGAGCGGGGTTTAAAGACCTTTAGGAGAAGATAATGGTGCTTTTCGCTGACTCCCAGTACAGGGAGAAGTAGTGGTTTGAAATGAAGTGATTGGGGCAAGAGAGGGGGAAGTATTATGGGTGTGAAAGGAGAGAAGGTGAGAATATGTTGAGCTTACAGTGTTGAAGAGACTGAACAGTTACAACTGAGACATCTTTTAGGTAAGATTTCTTTGAAAATATGTATTTAGAAAATACTTTGCAGGGAGGTGATATTTAAAGCCGTAGAAGCAAAACAAATGGTCCCTTGAGAGCGAAGGGCCAAGAGAGGGCTAAGAACAACTTTGAAGAATGCCTTTCTCTGCTTACAGGATGCATAAAGGGAGAAATACCTTAGAAGGAACAGTTCAAACCATAGTAGTAATGTCAGAAGAGTAAAAATCACAGATGTCAGGCTTGATAACAGGTTTAACAGAAAGGAAATGCTCAACTATGTCAAATAATTGAGAGAAGTGAACCAGACAAAAGTTAAGTAGAAACCACTGGAGCTGAAGTCTACAAGTTCAAGGCTGACCTAGAGAGCAGGTCTAGAGTATTTTGGAGTGATGGGAACAGATGCCTATTGCCAAACACCAACATGTAAATAGGAATTGGGAACTATGAATTTAGTTGGGATTGTTGGGGGAAAAGGCAGAGGAATAAGGTTTATCAAGGCCTTTTTTCCCCACTTGGATATTTTGCAGAGGGAAACTTGATCTTCAAATAGTTTTCACATCTAATTTCTAATATCTGAATTATCTGTATTTTTATTTTTAGTTAATTCAAGAGCTTCTTGGTTCCTCTTATCTAAAATATTACTCACAATGATTAACTTTTGAAGAAAATTGACTGTGCTAAAGTATCTAAAAGATCACTCAGAGTAACTTTTGAAGAAAATTGAGCTAAAGGTGAAAAAGCCTCCTTCTCCAAGAATTTTGCCTGTCCTTAAGGGATACCATTAATTAAAATTTTCTTTTTTATGATTTTTACCTTTAAGAAATTTTTCCGCATTTAAATCAAATGATTTTAAATTAAACGTGTTTGGGAGCTGGTGTTAAAGAAGGGCTGATAACTGAGACACTAAAGCTTGTTCCATATTAGCAGCGTTTTTGAAAGTATCCTTGGTTGGGAGCTGCTATCCTGATTCTCATTCCTTTTCTGCGTTGCCACATATAATAAGAGTTTTGTTCTGCCTACTATAATTTATATAGCAAAACCCAAGGAACATATACTAGATGCATTGAAAAATATGATGCCCTGTAAAACAAGACTTAGGACAAGTGTTACAGAAGGCTTTGATTCCAAAGCCTAATTATTGGATGGTAAACAATACACTGAGTACACTATAATGATGTTCTTCAAAATTTTCCACTTACATACTCCCTAAAATGATTATTACAAGGATGTATTACCTTGAATATTTTTTTCATTAAAATCTAACGATTTTCATCCTAAGTTTAAATAATTGCAAAGGACATTCTGATACTTTAAATTCTTTCAAGAATAATATCAGAACCATAGTGATTTGATACCCTGTTGTCTGTTTTAAAAAATGCATGGAAGCTCATCATTAATAGCAAGAACTTCTACATTTTTTTCCCCTCGAACTCCTGTTTTTATTGGACTTCCTTCCTTAGAAGTTTATCCTGAAGTAATACATTCAATGATACAAAGCAATTGTGTTTCTCTACAGCAAAATAAGTATATATGTTGAAGTTATTGTTGATGAAACAAAAATATATCACATACTTTGATAAAATTAATAAAACATTTAAGTTTTACTGAAAATTAGTTTCTGAGAAAGGATTTCACTTTTTAAAAAATTTAGTTATCAATGGATAGATATTTTTCCTAATAAATTCAGCACCGATTTAGTCCTCTTTTTCAATTATATATGTGTAGACACCAAGAAACTTTTCACAATCAAATGTAAATTGCAGTTATTTTAGTGATACTCAGAGATATGCAGTTTTTTGAATTTTTAAAAAGTTCATTATATGCCAAAAGAACATAGATCTCTGTCTCAAAATTATTAGGTCCTTCTTTGTATTTTTTGAAACAATCTGACTTATATAAGGATTTGTTACCCAGCTGTTACAATCATTCATTTTTTAATTTCTGAGAAGTATGCCAGAAAATGATTACTGGCTTGATGAGGAGAAAAATCTGTAAAGCTCTTGTTGCATATATTGTCAAATTGCTTTTTAGGAAAGTCATACTAATTTATACTTCCATCAACAGCAGGTGAGTGATAATCTCAATGTCTTTGCACCATGATTTTCTTTAATATTCATTAATTTCATGGGTGAAGAAATGACATTTTGCTGTTTTAATTTGCATTTCATGGATAACTAATGAGGCTAATAATGTTTCATATATTTGTTAGTGAATTCATAAAACCAGGAGAGATACCTTTTTATATTATTTGTTTCTCTGTTACAGTACTAGTTATATATACTCTACATACTCTATAAAAAATGCAGAAACTGTATATTTAGGATCCTTAGATTTATCGTGTTTGTACATTGAATGAGTATATATAATAGAGAATATAAATGCTATAGAAGAGCACCTGGCCCACAGTAAATAATGTATACATCAACCAAACTCAGCAGCATTATTATTACAATGATAAATATTTCTTCCAATTTGACGTTAAATGTTTTTATTTTTTTTATTTTTTTATTTTTATTTTTGCCTTGGTGTTCCAGAGTTGTTCTGAGCTGAGAGATTATTATTCAATAAAGAAGGTGTTATGAACTGTTTTTATTTCCCCAATATTCGTTTGTTAATTTGGAGATGAGGGCTTTGGGAGATAATTAGGCTTAGGTGAGGTTGTAAGGGTGGGTCTCTTATGACTAGTGGCTTTTCTTTTAAATATGGCAAGATTTCATCATGAATTAGTGGCTTAACAGGAAGAAAGAGAGATCTCTCTTCTTCTTAATGTATATGCATCAAGGTGGAAAGGTAAAGTAAGGCAGCTGTCTGCAAGCCAGGGAAAGAGTCCTCACCAGGAACTGAATTGTCCAGCACCTTTATCTTGGGCTTCCTAGTTTCCACAACTGCGAGGATCAATTTCTGTTGTTTAAATCATCCATTTGGCATTCTGTTATCGTAGCCTGAGATGATTACTACAGAAGGCTTCCTTAGAAATTATGAACTATTTGTCCTTGCAAAGTTGGTATAGTTACAAATAATGTTGCTCCTCATCCTCTCCTTGAATATGTTGATTAATGCATAGGAATTACTAGGTGAATAGAATAGAATTTTCTTTTAACCATTTTTAACTTGAGATTTTGTATCAGTTTTTTTTTGCTAAGAAGTTAAATGATATTTAAAACTGGTCTATTTATGTCAAAATATATACACATAAACTTATGGACACATGAGCGATAGTCAAATGTCAATCACTAATGTGGCATGGGCACTGACCCACAAGAATGGCCGTGGTAATTCACCACAGAGCAGTATTGCATCATCCTGAGTGAGAGTGAAGAAGCATTTAGGTAGAGGGAAACTGATACATGTGTTTGAGATTTTAAAATTATTTCTCAAACTTTTACACCAAAATATGTCCTAGTACACATGTAACTTCTGTGGCTCTGTCAGAGTCATTTAGTTAGGAAACTACCTACAGAAGAAAATAAGGAAAATGAATTATCTAGGTAGAGAAATGTAATGACTAAGATTTTAAATGCTGTGACTGAGATACATATTTAGTGGATGAAAATTAATAAATTAAGAAACTTTCCTTCCCAGGGCAGCATAAGATCATTTCAGAATGAAGATGCTTTGATGCTTTGGGATCTGACTTCAGACTATAAGAATGATCAAAGCTCTGAATGGATGCAAAGGTAGCGGATGACCTTCAAAGGATGGTAAGTACAAAGCCATGGATTTGAGAGAAACACAAAATTTCAAACACAAAATGTGTTACCCTAAGTCTGAACCTAGAAGAGAAGCTTGGTGGATAACATATAAATTGTTACATAAAGACAAAGAGTCAGTGACCTATTGTGGACAAAAAGAAAACTGAGCATCTAGGCTTATTTAAAAAAATGCTAAAAACCAGCAGAGACTGTGCTGTATAGAGCTGTGGTAAAGCAACCTATATGTATCCCATCTGGATACAATAAATGAGATAATTTACACAAATGCTTTGTAAATTGTGCCCATCATTTGTGAATGTTAGTTACGATGACAACAGTGACCCTGATGCTGTTGCAATAAAACCAGAGCAAGAGTAGGGCTGACAGCGGTGTCCTGAGGGATGCTGTCAACCGGAAAAGATGCTGCTGCTTCAGCTGGAAAATCTGAAATCATTGCAAACCATGAAATTGTGTAAAGTTTTGGATTGGTGAACACGAGGTGAACATTAAGAGTTAAAGTAGATAATGCATTCAGGAATGAGATGGTTGGCACCTTGAGAACAGGGTCTTTTTTTTTTCTCATCAGATGTCTCCAATGTTAAAAGCCAGTAATTCGCACATAATAGGTGCTCAGTGGATATTTGCGGCTAATACACTCCTAGAACTTACCCACATGTGATAGATAGGATTCTAAAGGGATTCAAAGAAGACAGGCAAGTCTAGCATCCACAGATAGGTAGGATTCTAACGAGATTCGAAGAACTCAGGCAAGTCTAGCAACCAAAGAGGAATTCAAAGAAGACAGGCAAGTCTAGCAACCTGCCAATGCTGTGTCTTCATGTTAGGCATTTGGCAAGTCTCTGTGTCAGGTGGCTGGAGGCATTGTCCTGGAGTGGCCATTTTTCTATTTAATTTATTGTTTTTGTACTTAGGTATAGGCATTGCATGTAAATAGCAGTATGATACTGACTCTTCTCTCAAAAAATAATAATGATGTTAGTCGCCTTTATTGGGCAGTTCCTTTGTACCAGGCAACATGTTATGTGCTTTATATACATTGCCTTTTAATTTTCACAGCACACCTAAGAGGGTGATATTTTTATCTCGTTTTTCCCAGTTGGCAACTCTCTCTCCCAGGTCACATGGTCAACTGGCTGAGCCAGGATTCAAACTAACACCTAAGCAGTGCCGTAATGTTTACAACCTAATCCAGGGGACAAAACCACAGCATTCTAGTGATGGGAAAGAGGGAGATATTGCACTGCTTGGAAGGATAAGGAAGAGGCTTCTTTCTGAGGGGACACTGAGTGGGGCCTGTGTGACAGGCCATGGCCAAGCCTGTCATGTTCAGTACCTCCTGGGCCCTGTGGCTCTGCAGAGGAATGATCACTCATCTATGAGAACTAGGTGCCATTCTGTAGCTACAGGCATGAGACTTAGGGGAAAATCAACTGAGATGAATTCAACCATATGGCACTGATGATCTTTTTAAGATAATAACACTATCATTTCAAAGTGATGTAGCTGGATTTAAAAGAGACTTGAAATATCCCAGTGCCAGGCTTCCATGACATGTACACCAGCATCTACACACGTTCCCTGGTAAGGAACCAGCATGTACCAGAGAAACTGTACTCTGAACATCCTCACCTTGATGTGATTTTGTCACTTTTACTGAGACCCATGCCCTTTAAGCTTAGGAAGGTACAATATAATTTAAGATTTATGAGCCTGAGCGCATATACTGACTATTTCCCAAACCTTGGCCTTGAAGTCCTGTGTCATTTCTTTTTCCAATAGGTCTAATGTGATTGAGTGTAGCAATCAGGAGATAAAGAGAGGGAAAAGTAATCCGGACACACTTTAGGATCTCTAACAAATCCACAGTTTCCTTCCCCCATTGCACATGTTCTGGCAGCCATGTTTGTGGTGTGGGGCTCACTATGTGTAATTAGACCAAGAGTGGATGCTTGCCTTGAGATGGACAGTCCTTTTATCTTGGGAATTTAGAATATGGACTGGGCATCCTCTGATTAGTCTTCACACACAGGTGATATGGCATACTTGGGACACTCAGGGTTTCCTGATCTCACCATGGGGACTGAACAGAGAAAGGGAAGGTTTTCCTCCCCAGGGGGAGGATCTTGTAATCATTAGGCAGTGGGGAGCCATTGAAATCTTTTTTTGTATGGGCGTAACCTGTAACCAGTCATATCTAGTTTGCTGAAGACATCTTACACTTTATAATTCTGAAAATTTCTAAATTCATCTTATGACAGCTATTCCAAGTGCCTGATCTACGTACTTTGTTGAGACAAAAATCCCAGTTCTTCCTTCCCATAGCATTAAATGTGTTCTTCTCAGCCTGAGTTCATGGGACATCAAAAGGGAAGAATGTGGATTAGGCAACTCTCCCATTCTCCTCCTGAGGAGACTTAGTTATGTAAGCCTTCTTTTCTTATCTTTGACTCACACCCCCTTGGCTTTTGGAAAATCAGATTATCTATTTTATTTTCCTAGCCATATGCAACTCATAAACCTTGGCCGTCCAAATCTATTGGAAAGCTCAGAAGTACTAGTCTCTCTTTGTCTTGATAGTTTCTAATGAGATTTGTCTTCCTAATTTTATTTGTTGACAACAGCAGTCTTGTTTTAAGTGGTTCTTTTCCACACTCCAATAGGAGACACTCAATGCCCTCTGGAATAGACTGCAAACAAAGAGCTTCTTTCCCCTTTTCATCTAAGGAGAGTTAACATGCCTGTGTTTTCAGAGAAGGCAGCTGCAGTTCAAGGGTACGCCCAGTGTTCTCCTTTGTCCTCCGCCCCCTGTGGGCTGTCGGATTCCTGGCGACAGTGAATCGGACACTCAAGGAGATGACCTCTTCTTGGTGATACTGTCATTCTGTCTTCCCCTTGGCTCTGGCCTACATCTTCCCTTACTTACTCTTAGTCTGCTCTTTGCTGACACACTTCGACTGCAACACAATTCCCCATCCTTGCTTGAGTCATAGGCGAGTGTGGTCTCTGGTTAAGATGACTTGATATTGACCCTAGCATTCTCTCTGCTGCTTCCTTTCTGGTCTCTTTTTCTGCCTCCCTTAACTTTCAGGATGCTATTTCACAATTCCTTGAAGATACTGGACTGATCAACATATAAGAAAAGAAAAAGGCTACAGCATAAATCATGTAATAACAACTATTTGAGTACTTTGTGTCATGTACTATGTTAGCACTTTGCAAGCATTTTCTCATCAAATTCTGATGAAAAGTCATATGTGATATATTTCTGGTGTCATCTTGATTTCAGAAGTGGTAACTGAAGCTCAGAGAGTTTACATTACTTTCCCAATGGTAAGACTAGTGAATGATAGAGGCACAACTTGAGCCCACTTGCCATGCCCAAGTCTATTCCTATACCCAGTACTATTCGACCTCACTGCTTGGAGACACAAGGAAAAGTGCTTCTGAGACCTCAACATTTTTCATTTTCATAATATTGCATCTTTGGCAACAAAATGTCGCTGTGATGATTTTGTTTCCCCCTGTTTCCCAGTTATTAACATCCAGGGCCCAAAGTTCCCTCTGAGCTCACTGTCCTCTCTTACTTCTATTAGCAAGAGGTGTGGAAAGACCTATCTTCTCAACCTAATCAGACAATGCAGAGGGCAGCTCCTTATCCTGCTGTGCTTAGGTCAATGTTTGATTGGTTTTTAAAGACCTTGTTTTAGATATAATCAATACCTTATTTCCTTTTAAGCAGTAGCTCTGTAATTTTGTATTAGGAATAGATAACACAGAGTTACAATGCCAGTAGCCAGCACAGTTTATGTGCCCCACATGGTGATTTATGTGTATTCTTATTGAATCATTGCAAAAGCCAAGTGAGGTTGATAATATGATCTTCGTTTGACAGAGAGGAAACTAAGACTCAACACAATAGCAAGCCACTATCACCTTGACTACTGCATCATTCTCCCAAGTGGTCTTTTCACATATCCTCTTACTCTTCACTCTTTTCCCACATTATTACAAGACTGTTATGTTTCAAAATGCACGTCTTATTGGGCCACTTTCCTATGTAAGCCCTGTCAGTAGTTTCCAATTTCCCTTAGAACCAAGTCCAAAATCCTTTATGATGCTTAAGAGAATTGCCGTGTTTCACCCTGGACCAAGTTCTTACTCTTGTCTCTTAGCTCTTTGATCAAAACTTCTCTAACCCAAATCTCCTGGTTTTCTTTCTATCTTCAGTAGGTGTCTAAATATAAATTATATTATCTGTCTCCCAAGTTATTCAAATAAAGCTTGAACCCCAATTTGGCTATTCCTTGTTGTGCCTGCTCCACTGGCAAATATAGTTTTGTAGTAGTTTCATTCGCATCTGTTCAGCTGTTGTAGTTCTAGCTGTTTCTCATATTCAACCTGGTAGGTTGAATATTGTCCTTCCACCCCAAATATGTTCAAGTCCTAAGTCCTGGGACTTTGTGAATGTTATTTTGTATGGCAAAAGGGATTTTGCAGGTGTGAATAAATTAAGGATCTTGAGGTGGGAAAATTATCCTGGATGATCTGTGTGGGCCTGCTATAATCACAAGTCTAATGGCTCTACTAATGGCCCTAATTACCTCAACCTTTCATTGCTTCTTTAAGATACTTTAAGAGGGAGGCAGGAGATCAGAGCAAGAGTAGTAGGAAATGTGACAACAGAAGCAAGAAGGTAGAGTGATAAGAAGGGACTATGGTCCAAGGAGTACAGGGAATCTCTAGGACTGAAAAAGCCAAAGAAACAGAGACCTGAAGTCCCCAGAAGGAAGACATCCTGCTGAAAACCTTATTTTAGACTTCCAATCTTCAGAATTGTAGGAGGATAAATTTTTTCTTGTTTCATGACACAAAATTTATTGTCACTTGTTAGAATAGCAATAGGAAACAAATACATCCCATGACCCAACTTTCAAGATTCTAGAAAACCGACAGACTGAAGTCACTTATTTAACAAATATCTTTTGAGTGCCAGGTACTCTACCTGCAACATTGCCCTTGTGGTTTTATTTTCTAATACAGAAAGACAGAAAGAAAAAACCAATAAAGATCATATTGGAGTTATTAGTGCTATGCATTTAGAGAAGATAAAAAAATAAGAAGATAAAATGGATCTGTAGTACTAGGGAGGGGAATTGAAATTTTAAATAGGATGGTCAGTGCAGGCCTCCTTGAGATAGTGGGCAATGTGAAGGAGTTAGCTATATGGATCTCTTAGGGCATTCACTAGGCAGATAAAAAGCTAGTACAGAGGTCATAAGAAATGTGTCTGGATATTCACAGAACAGTAAAAAGGCCAGTGTGGCTGAGGCAGGGTGAGCTGGGGTAGAAAAATAGGATAATGAGGTCATAGAGGTAACAGTAGAGTCAACTCTTGTCAGGCTCTCCCTGGAGTACAATGGGTTACCATTGGAGGGTTTTGAGCAGAGCCATGGCATATACTGATGTAAGTTTCAAAAGGCTATTGTGTATCCTAGGCAAGAGATGTTGGTGGCTATGACGAAAATGGTAGCTGTAGCATCTGTGAGAAGTAGTTAGATTGGTATTTGTTTTGAAGAGTAGGATGAAAAAGATTTCCTGATAGAATGAATGGGGAAATGTGACTCTGAAGTGTTTGGTCTAACCAACCAGAAAATGGAATACCCATTAACTAAGATGGAGAAAACCAGGGTACAGAGAGAGAGCACAGATCAGGAGTTCAATTTGAGACGTGTTGGACATTTAAGTAGAGGTATTGAGTGGCAGTCAGATATCAAAGTCTGTCCATCAAGAGAGGGGTCAGCCGGGCGCGGTGGCTCAAGCCTGTAATCCCAGCACTTTAGGAGGCCGAGACGGGCGGATCACGAGGTCAGGAGATCGAGACCATCCTGGCTAACACGGTGAAACCCCATCTCTACTAAAAATACAAAAAAAACTAGCCGGGAGAGGTGGCGGGCGCCTGTAGTCCCAGCTACTC
>NC_045438.1:28224552-28322534 GCF_002776525.5 Piliocolobus tephrosceles | reverse complement strand
AAAAAAAAAAAAAAAAAAAAAAAAAAAAAAAAAAAAAAGGGGTCAGCGCTGGAGATATGTATTTGGGGGTTGACAGCAAATAGATGGCAAACTGATAAGGCAAATTGATAAGGCAAACGAACCGACAGGGATGGGCAAAGGCTTTCCCGTAGAATTAGAGTGGAGGTGAGGGTCGATTGGGAAATATGTTAGAAATGATTGCAAAATAAGTTGGAAAAATACAATTTACCTTAGAAAATTATGTATACATATAAGAAGACATTAATTCTCCTTGAGAGATTAAATCACATTTACATCAAATCTTTTGTTCTTATTTCTCTAGTCAACACTAACAAAATGCCACATAATGAGCTTATTTTAAGATCAATTTTTGTGTTTCTCTTCTTATACTCCCAGGGGTAACAATTCCATTTTCCAGAGCCCTGGAAATCTCTACACATTGTCTTTGAAAATATACATTCTATAAGATGTGAGAGACCAGTATGGTGACTTGAAGCAGGGATGATAATTTTGTGGTTTGGGGAATGAAATTCGTGCGCTGATCCAAATTGCACATTTTGTAGCTTCCCCCTCATCTGATGGGTGGTTCTACTCTGTTATTTTGCTGGAATTGGATGATAGCACTTACCATATGTTTGGCACTTTATATTTTCTGAAATCCTTTCAAATATACTCTCATTTATCCCTCACAATAGTCTTAGGAAGAAGATAATGTCATTCTCATTTTTAGATGAGGAAACAGACTCAAAGAGGCAAAGCAATTTACCCAAGGTCATTAAGCAAAGTTTGAATTTGACTCAAACACAGGGCTCCCAGTTCTTTCCCTGCTTCTTTAAGGTACTCGAGAGTCTTTCAATGCATTACCTCTTTTTAGAAAATGTCAGCTCAAGGTAAGGAAGGAGGTAGAGAACATTTTCTGGGCCTGTTAGACATTCTAGCCATTACAAAGCTCTGTAAGGTTGTATAAAATGTAACATAAAGAAAATAACTGTAAATAGTATACTCTTTGTCAATTTCTTTCTTATTTCTTGTGTGCTTGCCTCCCACAGATTAGTTGGAACCTAGGGCATAACCGTTTCTTGATTGTTCCAAAGCTGCCTTGAGATTGGTTGAACCTGGAAAGTCATGCGATGGCCATTGAAGAAGACAATTTGGGTGCCCTGGCTGGCTGACATGGGATGGAGCTTGCTTATGGCCCTGATTATCCCGACCTTTCTTGTTTACATTCCTGGTACTTTTCTTTCTTATGTTTGCTAACATTACTCCTTGAGAAAAAAAAGAAATATCTTAAGAAGTCTTGGGTAGATTTTATGAGCATTGCTGAGATGAAGAGAGAATATTACAAAGGTGGGAGATACCATTATTGCTATAATCAGGTTGGTGAGGGAGTAGGTTTCTAGCTTGGTTATTTGTTGCCATGGATGAGACTTTGGCTTTAGAATCTAAGCATCAAGTGCGGGACCACCTGAGAGCACTGAAAAAATAGTGGGAGGAGGATTTGGGGGAGCAAAAGGTTCAGGAGAGAATAAGCTGGTCCTGATTGCTGAGTCCCCACTATGGGGAAGGCATCAGAGGATGACTGCAGACGGTAGTTGGAAAATGAAAACAATGTTTTTTAAAATAAGGCACACATATAAGTGAAGATGAAACAATATCCCCTAAATGGCAGCAGGAGTAGCAGATTTAATTAGATACTTCCATGTGAAAAAAATGGCGATGTCGGGAAGTTTAGTAAAGTGTGACAGGAATAACCCATTAAAGACAGTAGTCTCGGAGAAGTGGGCTGGTGGAGATCGGAACATTCGGAAAGCCCACCTTCCACCCCCAAATATGGAAAGTCATGTGCAAGGTCTACATGTTTTAAAAGAATACTGTTTATTTAATATAATCACATATACCCAATCTAAATAAAATAGGATATTCTCAAAAGCATTAATATGAGCACTTCATTACCCTTTTAGTAACTGGGGAGCATATACCTATTTGACTAATTTTTCTATATGGCTGACGATAATTGGAAACTAGTATTCACTTAGGGTAAGTTGGAAGATATTGAAAGGAGATAATGGTGACCATATGTTTTATAAAAGTTTTGTTCTGTTATATAGAATAGGAAACTAAATCTTAAAGAGGAAAATTAATTGTATAAGAAACTTTAGATTAACATTTAGAAGAGGATGAAGAGAAAGGGATTTTACCTTTATTAAATTCTTACATATTAGTTGCTTTACGTTTTAGTTTAATCCTGGCAATCAAATTGTAAGATATTATGCTCTCATTAACACACAGGGAAATTCATAATTAAAGACATTCAGGTCATGTAGCTGTCTAGTTGTAGGTTGAAACCAGTTCTGACAAATGCCAAAGTTCATCTTTCTTTTCATTCTGAGAGAAGATGTAAAATTCAGTTTAAAAATTCTACATTACCCTCATTGTTTATTTATTAAACTACTTAAGGAACATATTTCAGAAAGGTCAAAAAAAGGTGCTGTGATTCTCTGTCAAGGGAAGTTGTTACTTGTAGGAGTCATCTCTTGCCACTGTTTCACTAACCGCAGGCTGTTTCCACCTGTCTGTATTTGCAATAACTATAAATCTGTAAGCATGTGTATGAGGGACTAAAATATGTTCACTAGGAAGAACATATGCCAAATAAATCTCATTTTCTTCTCTTTATAAAGTAGGATTAGTGGATTAAGAAGAGACTTTCCTAGAAATAGCATTAAATTAGGTAAATATTTGACTACATTTTTCTTGTTTCCACTATAAAATTGTAAAATGTGAATTTAAGTATAGTATGCTTAAGCAACCTTACCCAAAGTTTTGATTGGTGATTGTTTTAAAAGCTAGAGAGAAGCCTCACGCAAGCTGACATAGCTCATGTCAACATTATTTTTTTCTTTCTTCTTGCACTGGAAAAGACCGAACAACATTTTTTTTGTTGATGTTGTTCACAGGTTGAGTGAAGAAAAAAGTAAACTTACCAAATCAACAAAGTGTAGACAATGATTTATGAGTGACAAGGTCAAGTGAAAGATTATTATACGAGTTTTAACAGGCTTGGTTTTGGACTGAGGCTTGCTGATATCATAGATGTACACAGGCAGATTAGGAGAAATGGAGACTAGAAGTTGGGATGAAGCCAGGACTTAGGGGACTTGATCCAGCTGTAAGGCCACTCTTAGAAAAGGGAGACCTGAAGTCCAGATACCTGTCCAAAAGGATACTGTGAACCTCAGTTTGATTGAGGAGCTATCAATATCTATGGTAGTCCAATCTGGTGGGTAGAACAGAGCCACTGAAATTTTCATATAGAAGGTGATAGAATGAAGTTGATGAGATGCCAAGTGTTCTACCCAGTTAGAACATGACCCTGGCCAATAGCTAAACAGAAAGGAAATCAGGCCAACCCCTTAAACAGAGGTGGCTAGCAATCAGAAAACTAAGGTCAAACCCAGTAATGCAAATGCTGATTTCAGGAGGGCTTGTGGGGAAAGTGCTTCTGCTTTGTGTCCAGTGGGTCCTACTTAGGGGACTACGGCAAACCCTGTGGGACATGAGGTTTCAACGATGGGCTGAGTAATGCGTAGTTTACCGAGAGCTGCTAAGGGTAGAATAGCCCAAGCCCAGAACTTTACCTGTGGTTGAGGAAGAAAGCAGAAAGAAAAGATACTGTGTTAGACACAAGGAGAGCAGTGGCAGCGTGGGAGGGCAGAAAATCATGGTGTTGGAAGCTGATAGAGCAGGACAGATAGTGCAAGATGGATGAGAGTGGTGGTTCAGGACCAAGGCCCTAAACATCATGAAGGTGTGAAGATCTGCAGGCAGAAACTTAAGTCTCATTTCAACCTGCAGAAGGGAAGCGAACTCTCATATTACTGTCGAATTACTGCTTAGGTAAAATTGGCCTGCAAACTTGGTGTGTTTAGCCTTCAATGTCAAAAGCTATACAGAAACAAGGAAGATGAACTTCAAGAAAATTATGAAGTTGTTTATTAGGATCTTTAAAAAATTGTGAGTGCACAGGCTTGGTGCAGCTCTCTGGGCAAAAGTTTCTGTGAATTGAAAAAATTGTTCTTTAGTTGAACACACTTTTAGTATACTCTACATGAAGCAATACATTTGGGGGAAAAAAAGGCAATTATTTTAAATTCTGTCAACTAAAGTTAGGGAGAGTCAAGCAAGAGAAGACCTACTCTCTAAATTCTGCATTTTCAAATTATCCTGAGAGATTATATTAAGTTCTGCTAAGTACATTTTGTTTGTTTGTTTGTTTTTTTGAGACGGAGTCTCTGTCGCCCAGGCTGGAGTACAGTGGTGCGATCTCGGTTCACTGCAACCTCTACCTCCCGGGTTCAAGCGATTCTCCTGCCTCAGCCTCCGGAGTAGCTGGGACTACAGGTGCATGCCACCACGCCAGGCTAATTTTTTTTTTATAGAGACGGGGTTTGGGGTTTCACCGTGTTGGCCAGGATGATCTCAATCTCCTGACCTCTTGATCCGCCCGCCTCGGCCTCCCAAAGTGCTGGGATTACAGGCGTGAGCCACTGCGCCCAGCCTGCTAAGTACATTTTAAGAGGACCCGTGATAATCTAATTTTTATTCAGAGCATGAGGACAGGATGATGAGAAATATGGACATGATGTCACATGAAACATGGTTGAAAATAACCCAGAAGGAAGGAATGGGGCTACTTAGAGTAGGTATGACAGTAGTCTTCAGAGATTTAAAAAGGTAGGTGGAGTGGGGTAGGGAGGCAGATAAAGATTAAACATATGGAGTAGAAAATTCCAAATGACTGACAGTAGTTAGAGCAGCCACCACTCTTGGGGGCCTGCTGCTCCCTCAACCACCAAGCGTGAAAATACAGGGCAATCTTGAATTCCTTCAAGGAAAGTTTCAGTGCCTGCCTAGCCTTGAGAAGGAAATAGGCAACCTGATAAGAAAGCAAGTAATAATAACTTAAGAAAATAGCCAAGGAAGTTAGAGTCACAAGATGTTTGTTTTTGTATAGAAACTAAAGATAACATCTTAACATATGTCCTTGAGTTGTTTTTCAGAAACCTAGACCCTGCCAAATAGAAAATGCCATTTGCTGGCACATAGACCTCAGATAAGGGGGAATTGAGGACTGGACTCCGATGGCGGTTCTATGTTCTAAACTTCTTCCTGAGAGGCCTGGAGAAAGTCATTCCCATAGGCCAGACCCTAACATTCATTTCTGCTGACCCCAAGTTTCTCTTCTTTAACCAATTGCGATTCAGAGAATCTTTGAATCTCCCCATGACCTGTCAGCCTCCACTTCAAGATATCCCGCCTTTTTAGGCCAAATCAATGTATAACCTCTATGTATTGATTCATGATTTTTGCCTTTAACTTCTGCCTTCCTGAAATGTAGTCCTACCTTTAAAAACCCTTGCTTGTAAATTACCAGGGAGGTTGAGTCTTAAGCATGAGCTTTCTGATTCTCGTTTTCTGGTGTCCTGCAAGTAAACACCTTCCTTTCTCTTGCTGTAAAATCTTTCTGTGGATGTTTGGCTTTAGTGCACTGTATTGCACTGAGTAGACCTAGCTTTGGTTCAGTGACAGTAGAAATTCAGTAGATATTTGTTATATTAAATAAGAATTTTTTTTTTTTTTTTTTTTTTTTTTGAAACGGAGTCTCGCTCTGTCGCCCAGGCTGGAGTGCAGTGGCCGGATCTCAGCTCACTACAAGCTCCGCCTCCCGGGTTTACGCCATTCTCCTGCCTCAGCCTCCCGAGTAGCTGGGACTACAGGAGCCCGCCACCTTGCCCGTCTAGTTTTTTTGTATTTTTTAGTAGAGACGGGGTTTCACGGTGTTAGCCAGGATGGTCTCTATCTCCTGACCTCGTAATCTGCCCTTCTCGGCCTCCCAAAGTGCTGGGATTGTAGGCTTGAGCCACCGTGCCTGGCCAATAAGAAATATCTTTCTAACAAGTGGACTGTCCTGGAGCAGTATTCAAATAGAGGTGAGATAACCATCTTTCTGGAGGCCCCATAGCATTCTCTCATTGTGCGGACTCTTTGTTGCAAAAGCAAATAACTAAGATCTCTGGCAAAATATTCCCCCAACATTTAGCTTTGCTTTTGTGGTGCAGATCTGCACTAAAACTTGAATTTTAGCAATCAAGCTGTGTTAGATTATTACTCTAATGTGTTAAATCCCACTTTACAGAGATGCCGTAACTCATTCTGAAGTAATTATAGCTTGTGATTATTGTGGCGAACACTCACTTGGGAATTAGAAGATGGCTGACTCCCAGTTATTAACTTGGTGATACTGAACAAGTCATTCTGTCTCCCTTAAGTCTGATTTTATCAGCTGTAAAACAAGGATAATAAGCCTATGTCAGTGAGTCAACCCCTTCAACAAACATTTTTTGGACAATCACTGAGCGCCAGGCCCTTTGCTAGTGTTTGGGGATGCAAAGCCCTCTCCGCCCCCAAGGACTTCAGTGTCTGGTAGGATTGTTGTAAAGAGTAAATGTGTTGAATGAGATGCATGTAACAACACTGGGCACATAGAAAGCCACTATAAAAATGTAATATGGTATTATTTGTGTCAGTGAGCAGTCATTAGGCACTGACTGTGATAGACCCTGTACAGAACACATTAAACCATTGTACAAGAGCTATAGTCTTACTTTACTTTTCATCTTTCTTCAGCTACATGTATGTGTTTCTAAGCATAACTTCCTGGGAAAAAAAAAGGGAAATTCTTAGAAGCAATTAGAGTATCACACCCATGCTATACCCTTTTATTCATTAGCTTGCTCTATTTTTATGTTATTTTGAAATTACCCAAGCTGAAGGAGAAAAACTGCCAGGAAAATGTCACAGCCACCCCTTACTGAACAGCAGAAACACCAGCAAAACACCAACTGCAACATGGTGTATTTTGAAGGTAGACCAAATAGCATTTTCTGATAGTTTGGATATAAACTGTGAAAGAAATATATAAGACTAAAGGATGGTTCCAAATATTTTGGCTTGAGAAACTGAAAATATACATTTACCATCATTTATGATAGGGAAACCTTTAGGGAGAAAAAGCTGGGAATGAAATAATAAAGATTGTAAATTTCAGTTTTGGGATATATTTGAGATGTCTATTTAACTTCCAAGTAGAGATGCTAGTTAGGCAACTAAAGTGTGTAAGTCTGAAGTTCAGGAGAGAAGTTTGGGTTGGAGATGTAAATTTGAGGGCTGTCAGCATCTTTAAAGGCAGGAAGCTGGGTGCGATCACCAAAAGAATGAGTGTGGATCAAATAATGCCTAACAAAAGGTTAGGTAATAAAAGCAAAAATAGGCAAATGGGATCAGATCAAATTAAAAGTTCTTCTGCACAGCAAAGGAAACAATCAACAGAATGAAAAGACAACCTATGAAATGGGAGAAAATATCTGCAAACCATATATCTGAAACGAGATTAATATACTAAATATATAAAGAACCCAGAAAACACAATAGCAAGAAAATAAACAATGCAACTTAAAAATGGGCAAAAACCCTGAATAGTAAAGGAAAAGAAATATATTTTCCTTACTCATCACGAGGTACATGATTTTGGCTCCTATCACAAAAGACAGATCAATTTAAAAATTACAACTTTATTTAAAATAAGTTTTATGTAACTTGGGAGCCTTTGGAAATAAACTCCCAAAGAAACAGAGAATATGTATTTTTATGCTGAATTTGATGAAAAAGCAGATAGTTACAGAGAAGTATAATTGGATAAAGGGGTATGATCTAATGGTAAAAAACTGGTAGAAACTTACCAAGGCCTATTTGTTCAGATTCTTCTCTGTTTCAGTATGTCTTCAGAGATAAGAACATTCCTTTTCTCTGTGTATAGGACAGGTGCCTCTGGAGTGAAGGCCTTATTCAGTGCAGGAGGGTGGGAGACAGTCAGAGAGACCTTCCTGCTTCTGCTGTTTTCTCAAATTGTAACTGTAATAGGTTCATTGCTTAATGCACAGTGAGTAAATATACCGCGACACCAGGAGTTGCAACAGAAAAAAAGTTTGATAATTGTAGGGCAGCTGAACAAGAAGAAACCTCAAATCTGCCTTCCCAAGAGGTATGAGGGTAGGGGTTTTAAGGGGTCTGGATGGGGAATGGCTGAAGTGTGGGGATAGATAGTCGGTCAAGAAGTGAGATGTGAAATCATCGGACAGGGTGATGTAGAAACTGCATTCTTGTGCTGAGTCAGTTCCCTTGGAAGGGGAGTCTTCAGACTGGTTAGCATCAGCCATTCTGCTGGAATTAAGGATTTAAAAATAACTTAAGCAATTCTTGGCTGAGTGCGGTGGCTCACGCCTATAATCCCAGCACTCTGGGAGGTCGAGGCAGGATCACTTGAGGTCAGGAGTTCAAGATCAACCTGGCTAACATGGCGAAACCCCGTCTGTACTAAAAAATACAAAAATTAGCTGGTCGTGGGTGGTGCGCATCTGTAATCCCAGCTACTCAAAAGCTTGATGCAAGAGAATGGCTTGAACCCAGGAGGTGGAGGTTGCAGCGAACCGAGATCGTGCCACTGCACTCCAGTTTGGACAGCACAGCGAGACTCTGTCTCAATAAAAAATAAAATAAAACGAAAAATACCTTAAGCAATTCTCAAGTACGAAAGGTTTTATAATTTTAATATCACAAATCTTATCTACAGGAACAATGTAGCAGATGGATCAGCATGCTCTACGTCGATTCTTAGTCAACAGCTGTAAGAAAGTGGGTCTAGGTGCACCAATGTACCCTAGTTAATGCCTAACTATAATTCTGCTGAAATCTTGGCTTATAATTCTCATCAGCCTTGTGAGGGTGGTTTCAGAATGCCAACGTGCCATATTTTGAGGTAGCGTGGCCTGAACCCCATCAATAGACATCTTTCAAAAGAAGACGTACAAATGGCCAGCAGATATAGAAGAAATCTTCAACATGACTAATCATCAGAGAGATACAAATGAAAACCGCAGTGAGTTATCACCTTATAGCTGTTAGAATGTTAACATTCTAACAACGAGGATGTGTTGGAGGCTTAAGGAGTGAGCAGAAGGTGTGAAGTAGTCATTCAGGGGAGTAGGAGAATAAAAGACCTAGGAAAGTACAATGTGATCGCAAGGTACGATCAAAGGCCTGTTTCAGGTTTCTGGTAGGGTGACACACTGTCCCAGTTTGCTTGAAATTCATGGGTTTTCTCGGATTTAGATTTTCAGTGCTAAAAATGGAATAGTCCTGGGCAAACCAGGATGGTTGGTCATACCAGTTTTTAGTTGTGAATTGAGATAATTTAATGTTTTTGTTTCTTCTGCTGCCAGGAACAGCTGCTGGAGTGCAGGGTTAAATTAGGCACAGACAGAGAGAGAGAGAGAGAGAGAGAGAGAGAGAATTTGACCAGGGTTGTAGTTTTGCCAAAGAATACACCAGACAATTTGATCCAACCATTTCACTTCTGGGTATATATCCAAAAGAATTAAAAGAAGAGTCTCAAACTATTTGTACACTTGTGTTGAGAGAAGTATTATTCAAATAGCCAAAGATGGAGGCATTACAAGTGTCCATTGACAGATGATGGATAAACAAAATGTGGTGTATACATACAATGGAATATTATTCAGCCTTAAAAAGGAAGGAAATTCTGATACATGGATGAACCTTGAGGACAATATGTTAAGTGAAATAAGCCAGTCACAAAAGGATGCCTTCTGTATGGTTCCACTTATATGAGATACCTAGAGTAGTTAAATTCGTAGAGACAGAAACTAGATGGTGGTTGCCAGGGGCTGAGGGTATTTCTTGTTTAAGGGGTACAGAATTTTAGGTTTGCAAGATGAAAAGAGGTCTGGAGATGGATAACGGTTATGGTTGCACGACAATGTGAATGTACTTAATACTACCGAATTATACACTTAAAAATGTTAATCATAAATTTTATGTTACATGTATTTTGTCAAAAAATTTTAAAAAGCCTAAAAACATAAGACAACAAACAAAGCGAGAGTGGGTAAAGGAGTTGGAGGGAATTATGCAGTGAAATGATCTGAGCAATTTGGTTATATATAACTTCTATGCAGGAGTTTGTTTTAGTTTTAGTTTTGGTGATAATAGGGAGATAATAGGATTTGGGTTCTGGACATATAAAATTTGAGGTTCCTATTAGACATACAAGTCAATATTTTGAAAAGGCATTTGGACATGTGGGTTAGGAGACTGAGAGGGAGGTCTGGGTTTTAGATAAACATTTGGAATGTAACAAGCACTGTAACTCATAGTTACAGGACCTTAGGCTTTCAGAGATATTAGCAGGGTTTGAGAGGCTTCATTGGATCTTTATCTGTGGCTCAAAATTAGTTTTTAGAATTATTGATCAAAATGATGCCTTTCAGAAAATTTTACTTTTTGAAAAATTAATGGCTTAAAAAAAATAGCAGTCCTGTGCACCACTCATCCCACTCTCCACATTTATCTTCGTTAAGTTCTTTTTCTAGCATTTTCTGTATTTTGACTTCTCTACTCCTCAGCACCCAGAGTCTTGTTTCTGCCATCTGACTAGGGTCGACCAGGATTAATATCATGGTGTCATTCATCTCTATATACACTGATTACCTCCAGAGGCCCCAGACCCCAACGCCATGCTCATCTTTATCACTCTAATCCACACGACACTCTGCACATCCCCTGCATGGGCCTCATCCAGCTCTCACCCTTTTCCACCCGCTAAAACCCTTCTGCTACTATACCCTCTGAGATTCATAGCACTTCAAGAGAAAAATCCTCTATGTCTTTCACCTCTGAGGCTAATTGAAGAGGTGAACAGACCATAATGTATATCAAAATGAAACTTGCAAGGCCAAGCACTACCTAAGCTGAGCCTCAGTACAATATTCGTGCAGGTTTCAGGAACTGGGTTTTATGTCATATTCTTAAATGAATGGATTTCAAATATAAAATGAATAGCTCTGTACCCTTTGCAACATGCTTGTGAAATGGAATCTGGTCATGTGTTTCTGTTATTGGACAAAAGTCCATTGTTTGTTTCATGTTTTATGCTCAGACGCTAATTTTTCAAATGAATCATTCTTTTTTAAGGTGAGATTAAAGTTACCTACACCTAGAGAAATAATTGGAGCACATGCCTATTTGGGCTAGAGGATAAAGGCCAGTAGAGAAATCAGATCAAAGAAATAAGTGTAGTGTATATTTCAGCATCTCTAGCTTTCACTTACAGTGCATTTCTTTTATTTATAATCATCATGGGAAGTAAATTTGTCACTACTCTGGTCATGTACTGGAAAATTATGTAATGAACACCGATTTTCTGTGTGCCGTGGTTGAGACAGATTACAGTGTCAAACCAGGCCAGAGTGACTCTGATCCTGTCCGGGGCAATTCAGAAATTCTCAACTGACCTTCATATTATGAACAAATTTCTGCTGTTTCTCAGCATGATTTTCAGGAACTTTCACAAACTTGGCAGTTTGCAATATTGATCAAGTCAGAGTCTTATTCAAGAATCTGTTACAGAATATCAAAGTTGGGAATATTCTTAAAGGTCAAGGTGCAGGTTTTACTTCGGTACATTTCATGGAGAAATTAAAGTGATTTTTCTTACTCATCCTCCCAAGATTTTGTCTAAGACAGGCACAGATTTGGGGAAACTGGGAGTGAGGGAAGTAGGAGACCTTTATGGGAAGAATATTCAATGGGGTTAAGCCATTGATGACCAAGCATAGAGAGCAGGGAGGGTGTTGTTAGGAAGATGGGTACATGGCACAGAAATGCTCAAGGGAAAAGCAGTATTTCTTTCTGTGAAGCACTGAGAACCCTTCTCTCTTCTTCATCACTGAGGCGTTCTATCAGTCAGTTCAACAGGAGACAGAAACCACATAAAAATAGGGAAAGTTTAACATAAATAACTCGGGGGATTTCAGTAATGAGGAATTAGGGGATTTCAATAATGAGGAATTAGCTAATAGAAGCATGGAGAATGCAAATAAGTAAAGAACAGTAGACATAGGGAGAGCCACGCCCTGGGGCTGGGATAGAGCACCCAAGAAAAAGGCCGCTCCTCCAGGGGCTGAGATGCCGACTGTGGAAGGGCATGGAGGAGTTCACTGTGGCACCGCTCTGGTAGGAATTGCTGGAAATCTTCCCCCTGGAGTTCGAGGGAAGCTGTCCTCATGAAGATACTGTGCCTCAGAACCCACAGACTGTGGGGAGCTGGGGAAACTGTTCTAGGGGAGAAACCATGCTCACCAGTACTCTATTAGGAGGCTTCCTCAGGGAAGAGTGCAGAGAACTGGAGTGGACCTTCGCCTAGGAAGCTGCCCAAAAGGAGAGTGTTGGAAAACTGGTCACAGTGAGGCGCTTCATAACCCAAGGGTATGCTGGGGAAGCTGCCACAGGCGTGAGCACTTGCTGCTGGCCCCTAGGCACTGTTGAAACAACTGGACCCTCTGCAGGAGCCCAACAAGGTGAGCACAGCAGAGCAAGAGAAAACACTCTGTCCTCCAGTGCTCCTCCACTGACAGAGCTGAACATTGGGCCAGCTGGTGATGGGAAGGTATTTACAGAATTCGGCTCCATGGAAGGAAAGGAGGATTTGGAGCTGAGAGGCAATAAATCCATAACTCACGCTGTGCTCCAGATGCCTCCCCACCACCTCTGATTTCCCAAATGCCCGTGACCATGTGCTCCTTGCTTTCTGGTGAAATTCTACTGAAACTAAAACATTTGCTGTGTGGTGCCCTCTTTTGTGCTTAAAGCCTACCATAAGACTCAAAGTCTCTTAATGAAGCAAAAGACCTAGTGCACAGCATAACATGCCCTGCACATAAAACAATTACAGCTCTGTGCCAGGTGTCATTACATTGGACAAGTTCTCACAACAGTTCCTAGAGATTGATCTGAGGCTCTGGTAGAGAACAGCAAGAAAGCAATTTAGAAAAGCAATACTAAAATGGATTGTGGCAACCCAAGTCTATTCACTGAGAATTACCTTAAATATATTTGCCATTTTAGTTTTCTGGAGTGTTTCCTTTGTAATCACATGAAACCCTAAGGAACTTTATTTTCTTTATCCAGGCTTTCAAATTACATCTGCAGAAGACAAGGCAAATAGTTATTTAGGTCAGCATAGTTTTCGTCTGTGTTTATTTTCTGTGTATATTACTTAACAAACAACATAAATGAAAAGGCACTTAGTCTTACCTTAACACAGAAGAACTGAAATCTGTCTTTTTAAATCTAATTCTAGTCAATTAAAATCAAACCAGAATTTATACTTCTTTGCTATCTTGGGGCAGAGACTGAGACTTTGGTAGATTTGCTGATTTGTTGTTTGCTGAGCTGAAGATCTTTCCTCCAACACCCCTCTCCAACATACTCACATATTCACAAAACACAACAGCGACCCTGTACAAGAAATCACCACCCTGGACAATCATTACCCTGACAAGAAATCGGCACATGCAGACGTTTGCTACCAGGGGAGGGCCGCACAGCCCAGGCACTGCTCAACTAAGCACCCTAGGAAAGACGTTGCAGAGGCTTTGTCAGGGCTGCAGCTGACAGCTACCTGGGAACTGGGATTCACTGACTTGCCTCCTTGCTTTCTCTATTCCTGAAGAGGATGAAGAAGACAATCCAGAATCAAGGCAGAAGAAGCAATTTCCTCTTTGCTTAAGAGAGATTTTGGCTAGCATCTTTCAAATATGAAATAGGACCCATGAAGGAGCTTTTCAGAACAATCAGCAGCATATAGTGAATCACAAATGCTAATCTTTAGCATTTTAAAATGTTACATTTTCTGCTACATGTATTTTACAAAACAAACAAACACAAAACAAAAAACAAACCAAAAAAAAAAAACAAAAAACAAAAAATGTAGGTAACAACAACAACAACAACAACAAAAGGAATATGGTGATTGCCAAGCAGTTAATTCTTTTGTTATTTTCTGGATTTTATGATATTTGTGGTGGTGTCAGCATTTTAAAATCTATAATAATGTCTCATTGTAAATATTCACTTTACTGAAAGAAAGTATGGGTTAGCACCACCAGAAAACCAAGAAACAGATTTTCCTTCTATGAATAAGTCAATATAAAATGAAGATACAATGAAAGGACAGTTTGGAATGTGAAAGGGAGCTTTTGGAGGCATGGCAGAGACATTAACACGAGTGAAGACCCCCCAAAAGAACTCTGATAGGTTTATAGACTTTTTCTTTAGGGGAGTTATATAAGGGGAAAAATTCTACGGTTTAAATATACACACAGAGGACTTCATAGTTTTGAGGAAAAAATCATTTACTAAAAGAATCAAGCCTTTTATGTCTGTTAGACTCATCTACAGGGAGATCATTCATTTAACCAATACTATAGTCAGAGATATTCAATGGGATAATATGATATCCCTCAAGAGCTTTTGAGAGATTAGCAATATGATGCCATATCCCTTATCAAATAATATTTTGCTAGGAATTAGAGTGTACTGAGTATTTAAAAGACCATTGTATGAAAGAATTTGAAATTATTATTATGATTATTACTATTATTATTTAGCATAGAATGACAGAATGGCTTCAGGCACTAATAATCAGCCAAGTAACTCTTACAATTGCTTGTTACAAACGTTTCCAGGCTGATAGTGGCCAAAACCCATTCCGATTGGGCAGCTGTACAATAGACTACCGTATTTATGTTTCCCTAGACTCAAGCCTGAAACAGGAATAATTTTCTGCCTTAGGAGCCACCTCTCCCCATCCTTAAGTCTTCTCTTCCATAACTGTTTGCTTTCCCTAGCTACCTCTTAATTTTTGTTGTTTACTGGAGTCCCGCTGTGCCATCATTACATGTGCCATGAAACTTGATCACTTAGCAGAGTTGGTAATAGCATACCCAATACCAGGAGGGGGTACAGAATCAGAAATGTGTTGAATCAGCTTCTCCTGCTGCATAAACTGCTCCTCCAAAGGGAGCTAGGCTCATTGGGAGCCTTTAATAATCCAGGCCACTGGGGTACCACTTCATAAATTACTATTTCTTCATGATAAGCTTTTCTCTTCAGTTGCAATTTCCTTGGCTGCTAGTGGTGGCTGCTTGCAATATCCAAAAAAAAGTGAGAAAGTGGGGCAATGATAGGGAAATAATAGAAGCAGGATCCAGAGCTTGAAATAGTTTTAGAACAGCACTGCTGACTGTAAAACAGTCAGCTCTACTGAGTGGAGTAATGTTAGATGTTTTATCCATCCATCCATCTGTTCACCCAGATGGTAGAATAAATATTCTAAAAAAAACCTTGGATATTATGTGGGGAAAGTTGTAAGATTAAATGTAAAAGGGATACATATAATCCCTAAATTTAGATGTAAAAAATTAACCATACAATTACAGAATGGAGGATTCCTATGTTGAGTACTTGTGTCCACGTGTGAGAAATAACAGGTGATTAAAAACAACATCAGCCAATAGCTGCAAGAAAACTCTGCAATCATGTAAACAGAATTAGAATGTCAATCTCAATGGGATAAGAGTTATTATTTTTTAATGATGTTTGTCTCACATCAGGCCATTTGGTTCTGAACACCACGTTGAAGAGGAGCATTGTACACTGGAATTTGCAAACTGAAACTGGAAGATAGAAGTTTATTTCCCTCTCCAGTCATAAAGCTGTTGGAAATTGATACTGGGAGCTGCTAGTGACCATCTTTCCAGTTGTATGTGTGTTTGTGTTGGTGAGTGGTATCAACTTCTACCTCTATCCATAGAAAAATAACAATATTTATCCCCCTAAATCTGCTATTTCCTGAATAAGCAAATTATCTTACATCTGTTTTTCAACAAGGGGATGGGATTTTAATACTAGTGCAGGCCCTATATATGACAAAGTATCAGACCCGGGCTGTATTCATAAAGATAAACAGAAAAGTGCTCCATGGAGATGCCTTCATAAGCCAGGGCACATGAAAGACTGTCATCGTAATTAGCACACAATCAAAAATTACAAAACACCAAGGCACTCTACCACCCTGTGACTGTTTGCCTCTATAATGATTAGAAGCATTCCAATGACTGGAGATGCTTCTAATTATAGATAATAGGGCAACTTAGCATAAATTAAAATATCAGAATCTTTAAAATGTTTAGATACTTACGAAGAATAAACTGAATAATAGATATTTTCTTTGAAAATTGTAGGAAGGCATGAAAAAGAAAAAAAGATTTCAGAGATAAAGTCATTGAAATGAAAAATCAATAGATGGGCTAAATGGTAGACTAACTTCATTAAAAAGATAATTAATGAAATGCAAAATAGAATTGAAGAAACAAGAATACAGCAGAAAGAAAGAAAGAAAGAAAGAAAGAGAAAATACACAGAGACAGATTTACCAAATTTATAATAAAGTAATGGTGCTTAAGCTCTAGGCCCCTCAATTGCATAGACCCTTCAGCTTATGCTCCTCCTTAGTAGTGTGTTTATATTGTTATATGTTGCTAAAAAAATTTGCAAAGTGAGATTTTTAACTGCAATTGATGAAGACTGCAGAATTTTTTTCATTCCACTTGACTTCTGTCATACTTTTTGTATGTTAGATAACATTGAAGAGTCCATGCACATTTTTTGACCAATGATGACTTGTGGCACTAAAACAGCTGTCAATAATAACCAAGCTAGAGGAGAGATTAAATATTTTTCATTCCCTCAATTGAAAAATATATTACATAATTATTGTCACAGAAAAATATGCACCCAAAGATAGAGAACAGTAAAATAATTATGGAGTTATTCTAATAGTTAATATATATATTACAATATTTTTCTGGACTTTATTACGTTTGTAGAATTTGTTTGTTTTGTTTCAATGTCTAATTTGTGTGATTTACTTTTCTCATTCTAAAGAAATACGTACTTCATATCTAATTTTCTACTTGTACTTTTGTATTCTTTCCCAGATTTTTTCTGGGAGTCTAAGTTTAAAGACTCCCAGATTGTCTAAACTGCAGGTCCCAAAAAACCTGGATCTGTCTCGGGAAGTATGAAAGACAGGTTGACACATGGAAGATAAAATGAGAAGCTCCAATTTAAGTTAACTAAGATTCAAATGAGAATAAAAAAATTTGGAAGAGACAATATTTAAAGAGATATGTTAGAAAATTTTCTCAAATTGCAAGACTTAAATCTTAAATGGAAAAACGTACGTTAAGTTCTGAATAGTGCAAAACCAAAATCTTCACCTAAATACATCATAATGAAATTGCAGATTATCATAAACAAAGAGAAACTCTTAAAAACTACCATAGAAAAGAAATAAAACCGATAAAGATACTAATCAAAATAAAAGTAGATTTCTTATTAGCGTTGATTGATGTAGAAAGACAATGTAATCGTAATATCAAATGCTGAGGGAAAATGTCCACCTAGAATTTTATACCCAAAACAATCACTCAAGATTAAGAGCTGAACAAACATATTTCCTGACACTTACAAACCAAGAAGTTCACCCTCACTAAATGAGTTATTTATCTAATTCCTGAGCAAAAAGCAAGCAAACAAACAAAAAAATAAGCCAGATGGAAGGCATGGAATTTAAGAAAGGATAGTAAGCAAAAAAAGGTGTTAAACCAAAATGGGTATTGTCCACAAAAACAAGCAAACAAACAAAACCGAAAAACAAAAACAAAAAACCCCCAGCGACAACCAATTATGGTGAGTTTAATAGAACTAAAACACTAACCAGAAATAACATAAGATTTGACTCTCCCTGTGTCCTGAAACACTCTCCTCTCTTAGGTTTCTTGACATCACATTTTCCTAAAATATCATTGTCTGCTCCTTCTCATTCTCCTTCATTGACATCACCTTCAAGTTCAACCTCTGAATGTGGTAGTTCTGTCACTGGTAGGAAGGTGTTCAGGTTCTTGGTGTTTTGAACAAAGAATTGGACAAAATGCACAAAGCAACATAAGAAAAGCACAGATTTATTGAAACGAAAATTCCACAGAATGGGAGTGGGCTTGTGCAAGCATCTTAAAAGAGCCTGTTACAGAATTTTCTGGGGTTTAAATACCCTCTAGAAGTTTCCCATTGGTTACTTGGTTTACACCCTATGTAAATGAAGCAGTGGCCTGCAACCAGTCTGATTGGTTGCAGAAGGTGACCAAATCAGAGGCTGAAGTGAAGTTACAAAGTTACACATGAAGACTTGGCCTATGACCAATCTGATTGGTTGCAGGAAGGGACCAATCAGAGGTACTTTCATTTTTCATCTGCAGTGCAGAAGAAAGGTGGTGGGGGAGAGTTGCAAAGGGAGTAAGCTCTGATTCTTTTGTTACTTGGGTGTGCAGAGGTGGGGTTTTCCTTCTGATTCAGTTCTAGGTAGTCAGTATGAATCAGCCTGGGTTCCCTGCCTCCAGACCCTATTCTCCTGCCACAGTTTCTCATACCTGGTCCTGGAACCCTCTATTTTTCTCTCTCTCCCTAGAAGGTTAATATGGTTTGGCTCTGTGTCCCCACCCAAATCTCACCTTGAATTGTAATAATCCCCACGTGTCATGGGCGGCACCAAGTAGAGGTAATTGGATCATGGGGGCAGTTTCCTCCATGCTGTTTTCGTGATAATGAGTGAGTCTTGTTTGAATCTGATGGTTTTATAAGTGTCTGGCATTTGCCCTGCTTACACTCATTCTCTCTCCTGCAGCCCTGTGAAGAGGTGCCTTCTGCCATGATTGTAAGTTTCCTGAGGCCTCCCCAGTCATAAGAAACTGTGAGTCAATTAAACCTCTTTCATTTATAAATTACTCAGTCTCAGTTATTTCTTCATAGCAGCATGAGAATGGGCTAATACAGAGGTCTTACTAATTGCTATGAATTTTTGACCCCTCGCCTTCAAAATTCATATCTCTTGCTCAGGCCTATCCTTTGAGTGTCAGATCCACACATCTGACTGCCTACCTGACACATTCGATATGATACTTCACATCACAAAATCAAGATGTTTAAAAAGAATCAGTTATTTCCCTCACCCATTGTAGACATCATTAGTCACCTATGCAGCTCTGTTTATCCTGTATTTCTGGTTGGCAGAGTCCTGATTTTATTTTAATAGACCATTTTTAAAAAGTAATTGTAGGGACTGGGCATGGTGGCTCATACTTGTAATCTCAGCACTTTGGCAGGCCAAGGTGGGTGGATGACTTGAGGACAGGAGTTCAAGACCAGCCTAGCCAACATGGTGGAACTCTGTCTCTACAAAACGTACAAAAATTAGCCAGGTGTGGTGGCATACACCTGTAGTCCTAACCACTAGGAAGGCTGAGGCATGATAATCACTTGAACCTGGGAGGCAGACGTTGCAGTGAGCCAAGATTGCATGACTGCACTCCAGCATGGGTGACAGAGTGAGACTCTGTCTCAGAAAAAATTGTAGGTTTACAGACAAATTGAGCAGAAGCCATAAACTCCTTTCCACTGCCAACCCCTACAGAGTTTCCTCTATTTACAGTATTAACTTACATTAGTGCAGTACATTTATAACAACTGATGAACCAATATTGATAAATTATGATTAACCAAAGTTCATAGTTTACATTAAGTTTCACTGTTTGTGTTGTACAGACTGGGTGTTGAGCAATGCATAATATCATGTATCCACCATGACAGTATCATGCAGAATAGTTTCACTGCCCTAAAACTCGTCTGTACTCTGCCTACTCAATTCTCCCCCTTCCTCCCCTCTGACCCCTTGGAAACCACTGTTCCTTTTACTGTCTTTATAGCTTTGCCCTTTTCCAGAATGTCATATGGTTACAATCATACAGTATATTGTCTTTTCAGAATGGCTTCTTTCACTTCGAAGCCTGTATCACATTTTAAGTTAGATGGTTAAAAAAAGGAGACATGTACCTTTAGGTTTCCTCCATGTCTTCTCATTACATGATAGCTTCTTTCTTTTTATCACTGAATAATATTCCATTATATGGATATACCACTGTTTGTTTTTCCATTCACCTATTGAAGGACATCTTGGATGCTCTCAATTTTTGGCAATTATTAATAATGCTGCTATAAACATCTGTGTGCAGGTTTTTGAGTGGATATACATCTTGAATACATTAGGGTAAATACCTAAATCCTGATTTTATCTTATTATTTGCAATTTCCTAACATATTTTGGGAAGAGAATTCTATCTTTAGTTTGGGAAAAATATCCTTATTGATACTAGAAAATACGAAGATCTCCTTTTTCCTGCATACTGTTGGTTGGGGGTAGTTATATTCTGCCGATAAGAACTGAGTACAGACTTCTGCAAAACTTTTAGAAAATCTTTCTTCACTTGTAGGAAGGAGACAGTGGTCAAGATGGCCACTTCTGTCTAAAAATGTACTGATACTTGAAACTGTTGCAGCTGTTGTGCCTGAGGATAGACCTATAAGGAACAGGGCAGAGTTAAGAGAACCACAGAGCAGTGGACTCAGAGCCCTAAAGTCCAGCACTTGGATCCTGCCCTACTGTGTACCTCTTAGTTATGTTAGATGACACATTTTCATAAGATTTAAAGCATATTAAGCCTGGATTTTCTGTAGCCAAAGCATCCTATAGTTGTTACTCTCCTCTCACCTCCCTAGTTTTCTTTAGTCTTATAAATAACATCATCATCATCTGCATGATCTTTCAAGTCCCGAAATCTAAAAGTTGTCCTTGAAATCTCCTTCCTTGCCTATTCCTCAGATACCTCCCCTGCACCCAATCCATCTTAAGTCTAGCTCTGTCTTCAAAATATTCTTTAATGTATCCTTTTCTCTATGTTTCTGCAAACACACCGTAGTCCAGGCCACTATCACCTTTTTGCCACAATTACTTTGGGGGTCTTTCTGCTTTTGCTCTCATGCCCTTCCAATCCTGTATTCAGGTAGCAGCAAAAGAAACTGAATCAGGCCCTGTGATTAAAGCTTTTCAGTGGCTTCTCACTACTCTTAAAACCAATAGCCAAATTCATCCCCATAATACATAAAACCCTGCATGATGTGGTCCTGAACCTCTGTCCAACTCAGTTCATGCCATCCTTCCACTGGCTTGTTAACCTCTGACCACACTGATCTTCTTCTGCTTCCTAGAAGACATCTATCCTGTTCCAGCTTGGAGTCTCTGTGTTCTAGTTCTGCTGAAACTGCCTTCTGAGGAGCGACACCCTGCCTTGCCCAAACGCATGAACATGCTTCTCAGATACTTGGCTTCTTCTCATTTTAGGTATCACCCAAATGATGTCTAAAATGAGATACTATTTAGGTATCACCTAAAATGAGAAAAGGCTTTCCTGAGCATACATTCTAAAGTTGGTTTCCCCATTTCTCTCTGTTTTAGTCCCTTGTTTCCTTTATAGTACTCCCAACAAAGTTTTATTTTATTTACTGCTCGACTTACCTGCCTATCCCAGAGGAAGAGAAGAGACAAGGGATTCTGTCTTAATTATTCAACATTGTGTCTCCAGCACCTAATCAGTGCATTACATATAGGAGGCTCTCAAACTTAGGTGCCAGATGAAAGATGAGTGATAACTTTTCTTGTTCTCATTTTTCATACCCATGTCTATTGATCTCAACCAGGCATTCACCAAGATTAGATATATTTTTTTAAAACAAGAGAGTGACATAATGGAAAGGCAAAGAAAAAGGGAGAAGACACAGGAAAAGCAAGAGGCATTTTATAATTTATCAAGCTACTAATAGTAATAACCTTGTTTTAGAATTAATTGAAAAATCATTCCTGAGAATCCTAATGTTTGATCTAGAAAGCATAAATAAAGGTCATTATTTGAGTTTTACATTTTTATTCCACTTGAGTGGGAAAGCAATCTAGTTTAGTTCAGGAGAGATGACAGTGGATCCAACCATCACATCCCACTTGAATGTGTTTATAAAGTGTTTGCAGATCATGAGAAGGAGGTCACTAGGGTTGCCATTCACTCCTGAGAGAAGTTTTTGTTTAATGTTTGTCTTATTGCCATGAGGAGAAGTAGCTTTATTAATCTTTCAGAAATACATTAGATTGAATCAATTATAGACTTTCCATTAAGAAAATTAGATATTTTTTTCATATTTGCCCTATGTGGACTGCAATAGACACACAAACCAAACATTCTGAGTAAACACTAAGCCTTTAAATTATGGAGCAATTTATATCGATTTATCAGGCAGATGGGGTTGTTTAGAAGCAGGGGAAGAAAGAAGAAAGATTTTAAAAACTCATTATCATTTAATCAATGACTAATATTTTTTAGTTGTGGTGATAAAGCTTTCACTTCAAAACCACACTTAGTCAAGAAATTCATTTATTGTCTGTCTTTTTGGAAGAATTCGAAGAGACACCACATAATTCTTACTACCTCTTTAGGGATATCAAAAAAGCTCTACTTTCAACATGTCAGTTCATTTTTTTTTCAATGACTGTTTCTGTTGTTACATATTTTATTTAAAAAATGATTCATTCATTCATCAGATCACGTTCTGTTGTTCAGGTTTCAGATTTCCCTATTTGGATTACCTTCCCTTCTTCTTCCTAAATCTCTTAATGACCAAGTTCAAGTTTCCCTGGGGACTCAAACCCTCACCTGACAGCCCCACAGAATTCCTTCTCCCCTGAACTTCTATGCATCCTGAATATAGCTCTGACTTTGTCTTGGTTTGTTTTACTGCTAATCCTACAGTCAAACAGCTTTTGGACTTCTGTGTAGCCAGTCTCCTCCTCTCTAGGATCACCTCACCTCTCAGCCACTTGAGAGTGATTATTCGTACCACCTGATCCTGCAATAGCGCTTGGATCACAAGAGGTCAACACTTGATTCATGTCCAGTCAGTCATGCTTCCTTCTTAGGGAATTTAAAATTTGAATAAAGAGCAGCTGGTTCTTCTCCATAGGCCCCTTGAAAATAACTGTTATAATCAGAGGTTGTCTATTTCCATGAAGCCAAAGCCAGGCATCCCATCTGGAGAGAGAGAAGACTGAAGCAGAAACACAGTGGGAAGGAAGCAAAGATGGAGGCAGAATAGCTGCCACGAGCCCTGATAGTTTCAGTCCTTGATTGCATGTCCTTACGATCTCAGGCTTCTCTGTTTTTCCTTTGGGTTCCACGAAAAATCCTGATATTTTGATAATAAACACATTTGTATTGCTTTGCCTGGTTTGAGGATTTTGCTTACAAACTAAAGAACTGTGGACAAGATATACCTCTTGTCTCAAGAGTGCCTGTATATTTTAGGATTTAACTGAATGTATGTGGAAAGAAAGGTCAGGAACGTTGTTTACCTCTCTTCTCAATGAGAACAGCACTGGGCTCCCAATCACTACTTAACCTTTATCCTGCAAGTTCTAGTTTTTAAAATAATTGAAATGTTAGAAAAGTAACATAGGATTTTACTTTTGGAACGTTTTGAACCTAATGAGAATGTTTTAAATTTAAAATGTATGGTTTCAGGACCTTCTGGCTTGGTGACTTAGGGCAAGTCACTTAATTGTTTTAAGCCTCTGTTTTTTCATATCTAAAATGGGGATGACAACAGTGCTGTCACAAAGGACTGTTGAGGGCATTTACTAGGAAACTGTGTCTGTTAGGCAGAGTACAGGGTCTGGCACATGGCTCGCAGATCTGTCCATTAGAACCGAATATTGCAGATGAGAGGAAACTCCAATATTGGCTTTAACAACAAAATAACTATTCTGGTGCACATAGGTGAAAAGGGCAGAGTTATGACAGGCTTCAGATGAGGTCTTACCGGAGATGTAGTTTCTCCATTCTGCCTTTTGCAATGTCATCTTCATCCTCAGGATGCATCCCTTGGTCTCTTGGCAGATCTGGGCTGTCCCTACTTAGTAGCAAAGCAGATACAACAGTTCCAACTATCACATCCTTATGCACACTACGCTTTAGCTCAGGAGCGGGGTGCATCATTTCAAATAAGCCTTACTAAAAACTCACTGGCTCTGATTAGATTCCTTATCATCTCAAGCATTGTAGGCAGGAAGCGGAATGGAATTCACTTATTGAATTGATAGCACCCAGTTCTGGCATAGGGATGGTGAAAGGAATAGGTCCCTAAGAAAATGTAAGGAACTCTTTCCGGAAGTAAAGAGAATAGATGTCAGGCAGTTGTCTTCTGCAGTGCAATACATTCAGTAAATGTACCTTTCTTTTACCTTAAAAAGGACTTTTTTAAGAACCCATACAAAATAGTGTATTATTTTATCCAGTATTATAATTATGCATGAGCTACTACAGTTTCTGCATACATTTTTGTTAGTTTATGTCTGAATGTGATTTTTACAAATGGATCTTAAGAAATGGTTTATTCTTAACCTAAAGGCTGATCTGAACAAATCTTTCTTTGTATTTTATTTGCCTTTTAAAAAATTCTTTTATGGGGGCTCTACTCTTCAGAGTCTGCTGAGGAAATGAGATTTTGGCAATGTTTTAATTCAAAAAGAGAAATCCTAGTTTTACTGCGCTGGATCTGGTTGTCTTTAGTTTCCATTATATTCCTGTTCCATTATTCCTTCAATAACTTTGTTCTCCCATGACTCTTCTTTATTGTTACCACATTTTTTCTGTTCTTTTCAGTGACAAGTTTTCGGATTCAACTGAAGCCCTTGCTATCTGGTAGAGTCAGAGCCATCACAATTGCAGAGTCTTCATTAAGCTACAGTTTTTAATGGAACACCCCAGTGAGGTTTGAGAGTACAGCTTGATGGTCTATATTACATTACTAAGCCAATTTGATTGGTTAGTATATACCTTTTACAAATTTGTTATTCTAATTTCCCCAAAGAAATAATTTCCTTATTGATCCCTTTCATTTTCCCCCATTTTATTTTCCCATATTTTCTGATATCCTTTACTTCAACTTGTAAAAATTATAATCCACAGAAATAAATACATTTTGTATTATGACCCAGTGTGTATGCTCACAGAAACATACAGAAGACAAGTTTCACGAAACAATGCTTCCTCTGTAGAGTGCACTTTAGTGTTGTTACTGTGTTCTGTTCGATTCATTTCCTTCCATCCTGCTCTGTTATAAAAGTTGCTCTTTTACAAATCTGTGATTTGATCTTATGACCCACTGACATGTCTCAACATACCATTTGAAAATTATTGCTAAACTGTACTTTCTCGCTAGTGATATTGTACATCTAGGGTTTATGATTGTGCTCAAGAGAAATCTTTATAAGGCAAAAATGGCAAATATTTCTATTTCCATTTAAAAGAGCATTATACAAAATAAAAGTATTAAAAGTTTCCACTTCATAGCCGCACTGTTGAGAGCCCACTGGAGCACATCTAGTGAGTATGCATGCCAATTAATGAAAACCAGATACATTTTATGATTCAGTTCCTCATTGTGTTAACTACCCAACGCAGTGATGCCGAACACCTTGATTGTTTTGACTGTTATGAAGTAATTTCTGCACATCTGCCTCACCAGATCCATAATTTATATTCATCTGCCTCACCAGATCCATAATTTATATTCATCTGCCTCACCAGATCCATAATTTACATTTATCTCATTATATGAGGCAGCATGATTACCACTAATACATTAAAAACCAATTTATAAAAGAAAATGAAATGTTAAATTATATTCAATTTACATTTTATTTACTGGGAATAAACTATTCATAGCAACAATGTGTTATTTTGGAGAATCGTCTACACATAGTAGTGTAAACTTTTTAGTTATCATTAGGAATTAGAAAAATGAAGAGTATCTAAATAATCCAATTGATATTTTAAGGTATAAAAATGTAAGAATTACAAACATCAGATCATAAAGTTAGTTTTGGTCCATTTTTGATTCCACAGCACATTGTTAAAATGTCAATGAAAATATTAATATGCATTCGGTATAAGACCAAACAAAATAAATTTATAAATACATTTTCTTTTATTTACATATTTAAATGAAAGGGACTATCACCTTTAAATGGGAAAAGCCTCAATCTCTCTTTCTTTCTGCCTCTCCCTCCCATCCTTCTACCCTTCTGTACTCCATCTCCATCTGTTTATGTACAAAGAAGTTAACTGGCCTATTCTATACCTCTTGAAAGATGAATGAACCATCATTTATTTATTTAAATAAGTCCTTGGTGGTTCTAACCCTGGAACATACTCTGTAGAGTTGCCTATGCGAAATATAGCACAATGACTCATCAGCACCTAAAATTTGTAGCATCTGCTTGGTGAATTTTGATTTGGAACTCGTACTTGATATTGTGTTTCTTTTCTGTTCACCATGTGTTAATATGTATGGTGTATTTTCCTCCATAAGCAGTTAACAGTTTCTAATGTGGATACTTCAGTTTCAGGGATGATTGCCCATCTCCCTGAGGTGCCCATCAGGGTGCTCCAGTGAATTCTGTAATGTTGCGTAGTTTGCATTTTAATTAAGTCAATCCAAAACATGTTCTCCAAATTTGGTGAAAGTCTGTTCAGATATTTCTTTTGTGATGTTAAAGTCAATAATTTTATTTAAGTTACATGTAAGATAATAGACTTTAAATATTATACAAATTAATTACGTAAAGTGATCTTAAATAATATGCTGACATAATTTTTTTGCTTAAAACTATTGTTTTGTCCTATGTAATTCAAAAGTAACAAAATGATTTAAAAATTCTATGTTTTTTCCGGCTGGGCGCGGTGGCTCAGGCCTGTAATCCCAGCACTTTGGGAGGCCGAGACGGGCGGATCACGAGGTCAGGAGATCGAAACCATCCTGGCTAACACGGTGAAACCCCGTCTCTACTAAAAATACAAAAAAATTAGCCGGGCAAGGTGGCGGGCGCCTGTAGTCCCAGCTACTCGGGAGGCTGAGGCAGGAGAATGGCGTGAACCTGGGAGGTGGAGCTTGCAGTGAGCTGAGATTCGGCCACTGCACTCCAGCCTGGGGGCAGAGCGAGACTCTGTCTCAAAAAAAAAAAAAAATAAAATTCTATGTTTTTTCAATCCTTTATTATTATTCAAGAGTTTGACTTCTGTAAAGAAATATAAAAATCAGTGGTGTATTTGGCTTCAGATAATCTGTTCTTGGCTCCAACATTATTAAACAGGTAAGACTGGATGTGTGTGTGTGTGTGTGTGTGTGTGTGTTTGTGTCTAGAAGCTGAGGCTGACTAACAGGAGAATATAATTGCCCATAAAAGTGAAATAAAAAGCCAAAATTCTTCTCTTAAGCCTTTTTTCCCTCCTTAGTGTTAAAATAACTTTTAAACATACTATTTACTTCATAAGAAATGTAGCAGTGGAAACATAAGGTCAGGGTGTTGAGAAAATTCAATCATAAATAAACACATTGTGTGAACTGGCTTTTAGTTTTCAATTAACCTGGGCAAATTCAGCTGGTTACTCCTTTTCCCTTTTTCCCAGTTTTCAAGGTTAAAAAATTTATGACTCTCAGGCAAAGATAGTGTGAACTCATGTCAAAGATTTTATTTAACTTAATCCATGAGGGAACCAATAAAATGTTAAAACTGGTATAAGAATTTGAGAAGCTACACACACATATGCGCACACACACACACACACTCTTTCTCACACACACACACATTTCATAAAAGAATATTAGGATAAGATTTCTCAGATACAAAACTGTTACCTTTAGGGTTATCTCTCCACCAGACAGAACTTATTTGCATCCCTACTAGACAAAAACCTACAAGTTAACCTTTGCCTATGTGGAGTTGTAAAACAGACCAGTTGATAGAAAGACAAGCCCAGTAAGTACCGCACTGAAAGAATATCCAGAAATTTATTTTGCCTATTTCTAAGTTCTGAATAATGTTTCTGATGCCCATACTCTTAATACTCTTAATGTGGGAGTGTGTCCATAGTCCTTCCTCTATACTCGCTCCCTTAGTGATCTCGCTCAGTCTTGTGGTTATAAATTACATCAATATTCTCATGATTCTCATATTTATATCTGTAGTTCAGATCTTTTCCTTGAACTGCAGACCCTTATGTTCAACTGCCTGTGGCATGATGCACTTAGATAACTACTGGGTAGTTTAAATTAAACATGTCTAAAACTAAATTCTGTGTTATGTTTTCCACAAAAAGCCTACTCCACTCACATCCCCCAGTAATACCTATTCTATCCTTCCAGACGACCACAAGTTATCAGTACCTTATTTTGTCACACTCCATAGGCGATCCTTCAGGAAGCACTAGTCCACCTTTGATATGGTTTGGACGTTTGTCCCCTTTAAATCTCATGTTGAAATGTGATTTGCAGTGTTGAAGGTGGGGACTCATGGTAGGTGATTGGATCATGGGGGCAGATACATCATGCATGGTTTAGCACTACCCCCTTGGTGATAAGTGAGCTCTTGCTCAGTTAGTTCATGGAGATCTGGTTGTTTAATAAGAGTCTGAGACCTCCCCTTTCTCTCTCTGTTGCTCCCCATTCTCGCCATGTGATGGGCTGACTTCCTGTTGCCTTACATCGTGATCGTAAGCTTCCCGAAGCCCTCAGCAGAAGCCAAGCGGATATTGGCACCAGGCTTCTTGTGAGTCAGTTAAACCTCTTTCCTTTATAAATTACCCAGCTTCATATATTTCTTTATAGTGATGCAAAAATAGCCTAACGCAACCTTCAAAATAAATCAGTGTCTAATTACTTCTCACTTCTACTGCTACCACCTTTTCTATCTCTAGGTGTGTTCCTGCAGACATGTAGAGCTTCAGGGAGATAACTCTTCTAAATAAAACAGGGCCTTAATTTGTCCAAGGATGAATGAGCAGTTCTTCAAACCTAAAGATACAAAACTAGCTCTCAAGAGAGCCCACCCTTCTACCAAAACGTTCAAAAAGTATTAATTCTGACTTATAACTGAATGTAGCTATTTCTAATATCCCCAAGAATATATAAAACAACTTTCTTAAGTATGTTATGAATGTGCTTTTATTTTCTTATTCTCAAACTTTTTCTAATCATTACATAAGTGATAATGGTCACTGTTCAAAATAATGGATTTCTATGATATATATGTCACTCTTCAGAGAACCTGAAATGTGCTGATACTTTAATTTTTTTTTTCTTTTTTTTGAGACGGAAAAAAAAGATTGTCACTACAGTCCCCCAGGCTGGAGTGCAGTGGCCGGATCTCAGCTCACTGCAAGCTCCGCCTCCCAGATTCACGCCATTCTCCTGCCTCAGCCTCCCGAGTAGCTGGGACTAGAGGCGCCCGCCACCTCGCCCGGCTAGTTTTTCATGTTTTTTAGTAGAGACGGGGTTTCACCGTGTTAGCCAGGATGGTCTCTATCTCCTGACCTCGTGATCCACCCGTCTCGGCCTCCCAAAGTGCTGGGATTACAGGCTTGAGCCACCGCGCCTGGCACTAAATTTTTTAAATATTATTTTTAGTGAAGAAACATTCCATATTAGTTTTCTAGAGCCACCATTACTAAGTAACACAGACTGGGTGGCATAAACAATGGAAATTTATTTTTTCACAATTCTGGAGGATAGAAGTTTGAGATCAAGGTGTTGGAAAGGTCAGTTTCTTCTGGAGGCTTCTCTCTTTGGCTTGTGGGTGGCCGTCTTTTCATCTTCACGTGGTTTTCTCTCTATGCCTATCTGTGTCCTAATCTCTTCTCAAATTCTTACATCAGTCATATTGAATCGGGGCCCATCCAAGTGAACTCGTTTCACCTTAATTATTCCTTTAAAGGTTCTGTCTCCAAATAGAGTCACTTTTTGAAGTACTGGGGTTTAGAACATTGACACATGAATTTTGTGGGGACACAGTTCAGCCAGTGACACCCTCATATCAATAATGGGCACAAACATCATGTTCACTTAGGTAACTGGCATGAAGGCCGAAGAATGAGTCTGAGCTGCCACCCTGCATGCCAAGATTCCGAAATCAAGTTGGAACTTAGGGTCCAGCCTGGGGCATTGCTTCCCTCCAGGTACACTTCGGTGTGAGGTATGTATTCATCTCAGTTGAGCAAAGGAATACAGTGCATATGTTTTTATATCTCTCTTAATTTAACTGAGATTAAAAGACATTGACATGAGATTAAAAAGTGGCATTAGCAGTTGAGTCATATCCTTTGCAAGTGGTAGTAAAAAAGAGTATACTCAGGGCTTGCAAAAATGGATTATGGTATTGTGTTTTGTTTTCATGTTAATCACAGATTATATTATACACCAAATAATTCAGCAAATAATTCATATAACATCAAGAGAATTTCAATTTGTCAAAGTCCTCTTTTCCTCGGTCAGTAAGTAGGAAATCTGGAAGAGTTCTATAGTTGGGGACAATAGGTTAAATCAAAGCAGGAGAAAATAGTGATGATTTTTTTAAAGCGCTAATTGAAGCCTTAAGTGTCTGTCAGTGTTCTGGTGCTTTGGGGCTGAAATCTGCTCTGTTCTTTAGTCAGTGGTGTTCACCATGGTAACTTCAATAAAAGTCCCCTCACAAATGTTTTTCTCCTAAAGTGCAAAGCACCTTTTTAAAGAAGAAGGCTGACAACCTAGTAGGAGTGGGTGTTTAGAAAATCAATGAAAAGTCTTCTGCTTTCTTCATAATTGCTGTGGGTGGCAGGAGGAGAGGAAATCATTGAGGGGACAAGGTTGAGTGGAGAAAATATTTTATCTTGTTTTGGGATAAGAATTAATTTGATTTTTGAGGTCAGAAATTAATTAAAAATTCTAGAGAAGAAACTTTTTCATAAATTGTCCTTATTTATTATTTATTTATTTTTGAGACAGAGTCTCACTCTGATACCCAGGCTGGAGGGCAGTGGCATGATCTTGGCTCACTGCAACCTCTCTCTGCCTCTTGGGTTCAAGCAATTCTTCTGCCTCAGCCTCCCGAGTAGCTGGGATTACAGATGCCCCACCATGCCTGGCTAATTTTTGTATTGTTAGTAGAGATGGGGTTTCACCATGTTGACCAGGCTGGTCTCGAACTCCTGACTCAGGTGATCCACCTGTTTCAGCATCCCAAAGTGCTGTGATTACAGGCATGAGCCACTGTGCCCAACCAAAATGTCCTTATTTCTGATCTTAAAATTTGGACAATTTTTGGTTATCCAAATTCACGGGTCACTCTGGAGTGTGAACGTTGTGTGGGACAAGTTTTGCCCAAACCTAATTCAGTAAATTCTGCTTGGATCCAGATGCAACTGTCTGGACTACACTGGGAAACTTTACTACGGCTGGACTTTGAGCACAGCTATCAAAATATCCTTGGGTTCCTTCTAATTCCTCCCCATAAAATGTGGAGGTGACAGGAGCCCAGGGGTTTTCAGTCTTGGTTTCACATTTGAATCAAGTGGGGATTTTTAGAAAATGCCAATGCCTGGGCCCTACCCAGAGATTATAGTTTAATTGGGCTGGGGTGACACCCAGATGTCAATTTTGTTTTTCTTTTTCGAGACAGGATATTGCTTTGTTGCCCAGGCTGCAGCATACTGTCACAATCACTGGCTCACTGCAGTATCAACCTGCCCTGCTCAAGTGAACCTCCCACCTCAGCTTCCCAAGTAGCTGGGACCACAGGTGAGGACCACCACTCCCAGGTAATTTTTTTTTTTTTTTTTTTTTTTTGTAGAGATAAGGTCCCACTATGTGGCTCAGGCTGGTCTCAAACTTTTGGGCTTAAGCAATCCTCCTGCCTTGGCCTCCCAGAGTGTTGGGATTACAGGCATGAGCTACAGTGCCCAGCCCAAATGTAGATTTTTTAAGCACCCAAGGCAATTTTAATATCTAGCTAGACTTGAGAATCACTGTATTCGCTGATGTCAATTCAATTCCAATTCTATCATTCTAAGGCCTCTACCTACAAATTGACTGAAGCAGGATTTTATTCTGATAGGAATGCCAATTTAAGTACCTTTGCTTTCCATTTTGTTACATGTCTTTCTGTGCAAGACTCAAGAAAGAAAGGCTTTAGCTTTTAATCTAAGGAACCCAACATCTTTATTCCCATTTATCCCACTCAGTGTCCAGATTAAGCCCCCAAAGTCATGTCAGTGTTTAGTGCAGATGTATGTTTCCACTTTTAAAACACATTGGTTTTCAAAAGTTTTATTTCTTAAAGTTTGGTTAAAAGATATTCACTAGATTCAATGTTTTATATATTAAATTCACTAGATTCAATATTTGATATAAAAAGATATCTCTTTCATTTGAGACAGAGTCTTGCTCTGTTGCCCCGGCTGGAGTGCAGTGGTATGATCACCAGCTCACTGCAGCTTTGACCTCCCAGGCTCAAGCAATCCTCCTGCATCAGCCTCCTGGAGTAGCTAGGATTATAGGTGCATGCCGCTATGCCTGGCTAATTTTTAGACTTTTGGTAGAGGCAGGGTCTCCCTATGTTGCCCAGGCTGGTCTCAAACTTCTGGGTTCCAGTGATCCTCCTGCCTCGGCCTCCCAGAGTGCTGGGATTACAGGTGTGAGCTACTGCACCTGGCCTATATTATTTTTTTAATAGGTGTGGAAATGACCAAGACAAAGTTAATAGTAGGGTTCTCGAATGACTATAAAACTCTTTGTTGGCATGGAGGATAATGTTTCTTTTTAGAATAGTGGTTCTTATCCTTGACAACATAGTAGAATTGCCTGGGAATGTTTTTTAAAATCCTCATACTTGACTGGGCACAGTGGTTCACACCAGTAATCCTAGCACTTTGGGAGGCTGAGGCAGGCAGATTGCTTGAGCTCAGGAGTTCAAGACCAGCCTGGGCAACATGGTGAAACCCCATCTCTACTAAAAATATGAAAATTAGTTGGGCATGGTGATGTGCACCTGTAGTCCCAGCTACTTGGGGAGTGAGGCAGGAGGATCACTTGAACTGGGGAGGTTGAGGCTGCAGTGAGCCAAGATGGTGCCATTCCACTCCAGCCTGGGTGACAACATGAGACTCTGTCTCCAAAAAAAAAAAAAAAAAAAAATTCTTATGCTCTGGCTATGTCCTAGACAAAAATCAGAATCACTGGACCAGGTACCAGATTTTTAAAAACTCCCTAAGCCCTTTTCTAAAACATAGGCACTTTTCTAAAACACTGAGCCAACGTTGAGAATTGCTTCTCTAGAATGAAGTTGTGTGTACAAATTGTATTGAGCAACTGGACGGTGGTGAAATAGTGAATATGTCAGTCATCACCTCGATTGGAAACAGCACCTTCCTTCTCCTAGTGGATAACATTGTCACAGAGGATTATTCTTTTTTGCTAAAATTTTTGCTAAAATAGGAGAAGAAAGTTTCCTGTTCTTTTACATGTTCTGAATTATTAGACTGCAACCATTGTCTACTGAAGATGGCAAATGAAACGTTTCCTTTTTAAGCTGGTGAATAAAATCAAGGCCAGTCTTCTCACAGAGCTCTTTGAAGATGACTGAAATCATGGGTAAAAGGAGAACAAAACACAGAACTTTTTTTAGAAAATGGATTTGTTAGGTCAAATTACAACTCCAAAAGACTCGCATGCCTTTTAAGTTTCTGGTTTACTGTTTCCTGATAAGTAGAAATGCATTTCAGCGTTATTCCTCTCCACCTAGGTGTAAATTGTGATATTCACTATAGGCTTAGAGAGTCCCAAACCTTAGTACTGTAGTATCAAATGTGTGCTTAGTTGTCATTCATAAGCTTGGTTCTGGCATCTCCCCAAAGCCCAAAAATCATTGTCAATAAGAAAATCAAATAATCAAGCTTTCTGGCCTGAATCTGATCTATACCCTCTACCTTCAGCATAAAAAGCTATTCTCTCATGTGGCTAGTTAAACTCTCTAATAATGAACTTGGGTCAGGAAAATGATTTGCTAATTCTTTCACAAACAGAGTAAGGGAACTGATTTCCTCCCAATCAATCACACATGCCAAATTCACTTGCTGTCAGTGGCTTGGACAGAAGGCCAAAGCTGACATACATGGTAAAGGATGATAAAAGTATTAATAGGAATAAGTTAAAAAAAAATTGCCTTCATAAATTACATCTGAACTCTTTCCTTGAGATGACTGGAGGGCATGTTGCAAATTCAACAATTTATGGCCAGTTTCCTTTTATCCTTAAAATCACACAAAACAGGCAATTATTTAGAATGAAATAATCAGTTTAATATTTATAGACTTGAGAAAGAACTTGAATTAAAATTCAGTCTGGAGTCTGAATTAGCACCATCTGAATACAGAAATAATTCTATATACATGCACAAATTAGTTTAATTAATATATATAGGTAAAATATATTTGTTTTACTTGATATACTTGTTTTGACAGACCCTTCCTGGGGTTACACTTATTTTTATTAGTTGGCTGGGCATGATACAGGTTGAGCGCCCCTCAGTTCCAGGGCCTTGGCAAAATTAACTTCCAGTGGCTTGCCCGTGCCTTTGGTGAGCTTCAGGGATCTGATGCAACCTCGGAACGGAATGCTGGTGGTCAGGCCAAACTGCTTGAGGTCATCTGAAAAAGGCAACGCAAGAGGGCTCAGCTTTGAAATGCTCCTGCGCCAAATATTAAGAGCATGTTTCAAAGTCACCTGTTAGCTTGAGATTAAATTGGAATGCTGTTTTATGCAAAGTTAGTGGTTTTGTTTTTAGCCTTACTAATAGAATTGTGAAGAAAGATCAACTGAAATTTTTTTTGAGACAGGTTCTTGCTCTGTTGCCTAGGCTGGAGTGCAGTGGTACAAGGCTTACTGCAGCCTAAACCTCCTGGACTCCAGCGATCCTCCCTTCTCTGTGTTGCCCAGGCTACTCTCCAATTCCTGGGCTCAAGAGATCTGTCCACCTCAGCCCAAAGTGTAATTCCAGTGTTGGGATTACAGGCATGAGCCACCATGCCCAGCCTCAACTTTTTAATAGTTGTTGTATATTATAAAATCTGAAAACATCTAGAATTATACATCTTAAGACATGAAATAAAGTGGTTTGGGATGAACAGGTTTACAGTTGTGACTTAAAATTGTAAAATGTTAGTTCATGAAACAAAGCAATTGATCAGATACTTTTAAGTACTGACTTAGAACTTTTTGAAGGTGACTTTATCACTTTCTTACATTGTAAAAATAAATCCCTAAAGGTTAAGGAGTTTGGAAATTCATGTGGAATCTTCCTCTTATTAGGCAGGTGCTTGTTTCAGCAGGCCTACTAGGTGTTAATTAGGATCCCATTTCATAGACTGAATGGAGAAGTACATTACCTCCTTCATAATGTCTTGGAATGTATCCTGATTGAGGCAAAAGATCTTTTTAAAACCCAGAAGGCACTTTGGAAAGAGGAGCTGTCGTTGGGCCCCCATTGCATTTCTGTCAACATTGCTCTGTCAACAATTGCTGAATATACATTTTGCTTGTTTCATTAAGCAAAGGAGCTTTATATAAACGGGGACAAAAGTTCCTCTCAACAAAATGATGAAAGACCATTCAAGGAGGCTATGTTATTACAGTACTTATTAAGAGCCACTTGGCTTACTTCTCATCAAGTTGGGCCACTCTTGTTTATGGGCACTTTAGGTAAATCTCTGCAGTTCACATGCTATGTTTAATGTGCTAGAGAAGGATTTTGAATGAGGATTTATTGCTTGGGTTTCTTTGTAATATAAATATAAACTCTATAATAACATAAGGGGGAAATTAGCTACGTTTAACCCAATGATTTCCAGAACTTGAGGAAATAAGTTCCATAACATTTTATGATTCCTCTGGTATACTAATTTTAAAAAAATCAGAAAGAACACCAAGTTTGGCTCCAATTGCTGTTAAATGCCTCATATCTTTTATAAGCCAAATTCATTTCCTCTAGCTTCAATCTCTCCACAAATGAAACTTTGGGGGTTCTCATGAAAAGTTCAGTCCCATGTGGTTTATATAATATGTTCATTTTACACACTGGAAATTTTAGGTAAGGTGCTATTTATAGGAGCAAATTCTAAAGCTAGGAAGCAAGTACACATAAGCACACATTCTTGGACATACGTAAATATAAATGTTTTCAAAACCACTAACATAACAGAGCAAAGACATTCTTGCTGGGGAAGCCAACACTCACCTGGGAAGCCTCCAACAAATACAGGGTCATTTGTGTCAGCTGATGTAGATGCTGGGTTTAGGCTTTGGGCTTCCACCTGGTTCCCATCGACTGTGAGCTCAATGCGGTGTTTGATCTTGTTGGCAGTGACTTTATGCCATTGTCCATCACACAAATGCCCTGGAACCCCAGCATCATAGACAGCAGTGAATCTGCCGGCGCCATTGTCCACATGAAACATCAGCTGGACAGCAGGAAATAGAACAGTCACAGATGGTTTTATTCAAGAAGTATCATGATGTTTCACACATAAAAATGATCAGGTCTCTAGGAAAGATATCGGCCAGAATCATTTGAACTGGATGTAACTGGGCATATTGAAAAAATTTTTAAAACTTGATTGATAGAAATTAAAGTATAAATCTAATCACCAGGAGCCACAAATTATGTTCTTTGCTTTGGGGAATTGTTGGGAGTTAATAGGCAAGATATATAAAGCTGGTAATAATTCTGCTTTCAGAAAAATTTGAGGCCAGGTGACAAGAAAAGGACCTAGTGTACACAGGGAAAAATTCTACCTCAGAGCTTTTTAGAATGTGAGAGTTCTTACTGAACCTTATAAAATTTTCTTAAAAGATATTGTTTAAAGTGACTCATTAATTTGGTTTACAAATTCAAAGTAAAGGATTTTTTAAATTTTAAACTTCTGATGTTTTAATTATGTGTTTTCCTTCATGGATTTCATTTTATATACAAGATTAAGAGTTACATAAATTACATTTTGGAGCCTGTTTCATGTCACAGGTGCCAAAGACCTGAGCCAGAAGGCCAGTTAAATTCCTAACAATGAAGAACTTAGATTAGAAGTTCTGGTCTAAATGAGAAAAATCTGTTTTTAGTAAGGTGGAAAGGCCCCTGAAATTTGAGATGACAGAATTCTTTTGAAGCTGGTGAAGAAATGAAACATATTGGAACATTAAAAACATTAGTCAGTTTGGCAACACATTTGACAAGGTAAAAAAAAAAAATGAAGTCTTAAAAAGATTGAAAACGCAAGTAAATAGGTAAAAAGTTTGTAAACTCTAGTGATGTAATTATTACTGAACTGTTTACTATATTGGGTGGAGTTGGCATATATATTGCATACTATATTGGGTGCATACAATATTGCATACTATATTGGGTGGCTTTTGCATGTAAAAGGAGCTTGGTGAGAAATGCACATGATAGTGACATATTGATGGTAACTGCCCGTAACAGCACGTGATGAAATGAAGCTTACTTGAAAAAGATGTAGTAAAAGTGTGTTTTGAAAATTTGGTAAAACTATTAAGTGTTGCTTTTTTGTTCACCCTTTTTTACCCTTAAACTGGTGGATCTTTTTTCCTGTATTACCTTTGTTTGAGGACAGTTTGAAAATTGAGCAGAAGGAGGAAGAAAGCAAGAAAAAAAATAGTTAAGTCACTATGTGATTTTTCTTCTTGGGAGGCAACACTAAGGGTGGAAACGTGAACTGAGTTGAAGTACAATTCCTATTTAATAGCCAAATAGAAAACTTGTGAAATTTCTTGTTCTGCCTTCTCTTTTTACCTGCTGCCTATAGTGCAAAGTTGTTTCACTGCAGGGCTTAGAGAGGTGTTTCGAATTTGATTATCAATTATTATCAAACTGACACACTACTTTTATAAATTTTGCTGTTTTTTGAAATGGTATCATCTGGATGCTCTTTTAAAAAAATTGAGAAACTGATATGTCAGTTGGCTACCTTGACTTCTAAGAGATGCCTAGCCTGTTACAAGAGGCAGACTAATTTTAGATGATATACACCTCTGCCTTTTCTCCCACTGGAGTCAATAGTTTCATAGACTATGTGTTCCTTAAGAGGAGAATAAGAGTGTATTCATAGCAACACAGTAAGAACTTAAGATCTCGAACTATTTGGTTCATATTAGTCAAAATAATTGGCTTGCTGTAGAATGAATGCATTTAAAGTTTATACTGGCCTATACAATAGTTATGCTGAAAACATACACAAATTGAAATAATCCAGAAGGATGAAAACATACAAAATGAAAGCTTTCTCCCCAACAAAGAATACAGACAGGCTTCAAAATATTCGAGTTTGCCACACGTGAACGGTATCTACACATCAACAATGTCATGAAGAAATCAGAAATGTTTCAATTGCTGACACTCACCTTTTCATCAATCATTTCAATACCCATTCCATCCATTTTTTGACTACTGATCCCTAGAAGAACTCCAGTCGTTCTAGTTGTGCGGAATTCAAATTCTACAAGAAGGTCCAATCCCACTTTGAATCCACCAACTGTAAAATGAAGATTTTAAATATTGTGGATTAGAGTATGGGGATTGTTAATTCAAATGTGTGCAATGCATGACTTTTTATTAGATTTCAATTCAAATGCTAGCTAATTCTAGTGAGGGCTGTAAGTTTCAGATCCTGCCTGGCCTATCTTCCACCACTGTGTCCTGTAACACACTCCATAGTTATTGCTTCTTTTCTGGGCTACCTTCCGTTCTGGAATGTACGTTCTATGAGATCAGGGGTATTGTCTATACTTTTCACCATTTTATCCCTGTACTTACTAAAGTATCTGGCACATCATGGAGGTTTAATATGTGTTATTTGAATAAATGGATACACACTGAGATTGACTCAAAGAATCTCACTGTCAGGTATTATTATCTTAGAAGTCTCTCTATTGGGTTAAGAACAACATTTCAGTGATTTTTCAGTAACATTTTAGTGGGGCACACTAAATGGTGCCACAATCATCTGAAAGGGTTCAAAAGTTGCCACACATTTTATTAATACAGAGAGAAACTGTAAATACATTGTTGATGGGAAGTTTCTGGGACATAAGTAGACTTATCTTGCTTATCCAGTTAATTCTTTTCTCTATGATTTTCCATATTTGACTCTTTGATTTTTTAAAATCTTTGAGCAAGTATTTAAGATACGCCTCTTAGGAACAAAGTGATCTGTTAAGATCTGTCTAGACCACACAAACTGAATAGAGTATCAGGGAACTACTCAGGGGAATTTTCTCCAAGTCTTCTATTTATTAGGCAAGAAATAAATGCTATGTGTAGCCACAGCTGTCTCCAATGAAGGATGGTAGCTATTATGTGAAAGACTTTTGTTCTACTGAGAACCTTGATGGGTTTGGATTGGCAAAGGTGGGTTTATAGCAGATTTTAACAATAAAAGCTAGCCAGTTGTGCCTGGGCAACATAGTGACACCCCTTCTGTAAGTAAATTAAAAAAAAAAAAAAAAAAAAAAGGGTAGAAGAAGCTGAATTGTTCTGCAAAATAAAACCAAAAGGGAGAAGTAAGGAGAAGAGAGGAAGGACATGAGGAAGTTCGGCTGAGGACAGAAAGAATGAAGAGGCCAATAAAAAGTCCCAGTGACTGGGTCGCTGGAAAACATTTAAGAACAAAGATGTCAAAGGTTAAGATGAATTGTATGTTTTCCAGTGAAGTGATCTCTTCTGACCACCCAAGTCTTATGTAAATTGTATTACACTGTGTGTTCAGGGGATGGCAAGGGCCATTAGAAACAGAGGAAGTGGGTAATTTTCTGGTTTGGTTTGATCCAGAATTATAAGACCCCAGGCAGGATGGCAAGTCAGTCCATTAACTGCAGAAGCTGAAGCTGAAACTCATCACAAAATTTGACTAAGTGAATGCCAGTCATCTGTGAATTTGCAGAAATCTTGAGGGAAGCTTTTAGACTTTCATAGCACATGGAATTCAGGGTTCAGCATAATCCATAATGTTTCAATATTTAGCATATCCTGTGTTTTTCTGTTTTCTGCTTCTGTGTAGGTGAGGTTTCTTACCTATATTTTGCTGGAGGGTCCTACTCTTCTATCACCCGCTACTTTGTATGGGGGTGTTAAAATCACCTGAATCCTTGCTCAAATGCTGATTCCTTCATGAAACATTTCCTGATTTCCCCAAAGTTAATCTTTTTTTCTAAGTATCTACAGAACTGTGCTTTTATGTCTTAAATCATTTTTACTGGCCTTCTTTCAATTTCTTACCAGTTGATAATGTATTCTTGATAGAAAGAACTGTTACTTATTTCTCTGTTTCCCATCATAATCTCCACATATTATGTGCTTATTAGTTTATTTCTAATGAACATATACATGTTTCTATGATACTGCAGGACTGAATATTCTATTTTTAAGTATATTAATGGCAGATTTAAAAAATTATTATGCAGTTTTCATTGTAGAGATCTTTCACTTCTTTGGTTAATTACTTAGTATTTTATTTTCTTTGTAGCTACTGTAAATGGGATTACTTTCTGGATTTCGTTTTCTGATTGTTTGCTGGTGGCATATAGAAATGTTACTGATTTTTGTATGTTGACTTTGTGTCCTGCAGCTTTACTGAATTTATCAGTCCTAACGGTTTTTTGGTGGGGTCTTTAGGCTTTTCCAAATACAAAATCATGTCATTTGCAAACAAGTATGATTTGACTTCTTCCTTGGATGCTGTTTACTTTTTTCTCATCTGATTGCTCTAGCTAGGACTTCCAATACTACGTTGAATAACAGTGGTGACAGTGGGCATCCTCGTCATATTCTAGATCTTAGAGGAAAGTACAATAAAAACCAAAAAACAATGATGCAAGAAATTGAAGAGGGCACAAAAATAAGATATTCCATGTTAATGGATTTGAAGAATCAATATTGTTAAAATGTCCATACAACCCAGAGCAATCTGCAGATGTAATATAATCCCTATTAAAATACCAATGAGATTCTCCACAGAAATAGAAAATTCCTAAAATTCATATGAAACCCAGAATAGTCACAGTTATCCTATGCAAAAACAACAAAATTGGAAGAATTACATTACCAGACTTCGAATTATACTACAGAACTACAGTAACCCAAACGGCATAGTACTGACATAAAAACAGGCACATAGACCAGTGGAACAGAATAGAGAAGCCAGAAATAAATCCACACATCTACAGCGAACTCATTTTCCATAAAGGTTCTAAGAACACACATTAGGGAAAGGACAGTCTCTTCAATAAATGGTGCAGGGAAAACTGGATATGCATATGTGGAAGAATGAAACTAGATCCCTATCTCTCGCCATATACAAAAATCAAAGTGGATTAGAGACTTGAATCTAGGAGATCTAACTATGAAACTGTTGCAATAAAATGTTGGGGAAATTCCCCAGGACATTGAAATGGGCAAAGACTTCTTGAGTAATACCCCACAAGCACAGGCAACCAAAGCAAAAATAGACAAATGGGACCACATCAAGTTAAAAAGCTTCTGCATAGCAAAGGAAACTATCAACAAAGTGAAGTGACAACCCACAGAATGGGAGAAAATATTTGCAAACTACCCATCTGATAAGGGATTAATAACCAGAATATAAAAGGAACTCAAACAATTCTACAGGAAAAAAAAAAAAATCTAATAATCCTATTTAAAAATGGGTACAAGATGGATAGACATTTCTCAAAAGAAGATATTCAGATGGCAAACAGGTATATGAAAAGGTGCTCAACATCACTGATCATCAGAGAAATGCAAATCAAAACTACAATGAGCTATTATCTCACCCAAGTTAAAATGGCTTTTATCCAAAAGACAGGCAACATAACAAATGCTGACAAGGATGTAGAGAAAAGGGAACCCTCGTACACTGTTGGTGGGAATGTAAACTAGTGCAACTGCCATGGAGAACAGTTTGGAGGTTCCTCAGAACACTAAAAATAGAGCTACCATATGATCCATCAATTCCACTCTCAGATATATACTCAAAAGGATATCGAAGAGATATCTGCACTCCCATGTTTATTGCAGCACTATTTACAATAGCCAAGATTTGGAAGCCACCTATGTGTCCATCAGCAGATGAATGGATAAAGAAAATGTGGTACATATACATAATGGATATGAATAAGCCATAAAAAAGAATGAGATCCTGTCATTTGCAAGAACATGGGTGGTTCTCGAGGTCATTATATTAAGTGAAATAAGCCAGGCACACAAAGGCAAACATCACATGTTCTCACTTATCTGTGGGAGCTAAAAATGAAAGCAATTGAACTCATGGAGATAGAAATTAGAAGGATAGTTACCAGACGTTGGGAAGGTTAGTGGCAGGGAGGAGTAGGGATGGTTAATGATACAAAATAGTTTGAATGAATAAGAGTTAGTATTTCCTAGCACAAGTGTAACTACAGTTAAAAAAAAAAAATAATTGTACTTTCTTTTGTTTGTTTGTTTTTCTGGTTTTTTTTTTTTTTTTTTTTTTTTTTTTTTTTTTTTTTTTTTTTTTTTGTTTTTTTTTTTTTTTTTTTTTTTTTTTTTTTTTTTTTTTTGAGACGGGGTCTCGCTCTATCGCCCAGGCTGGAGTGCAGTGGCGAATTGTACATTTTAAATTAACTAAAAGAGTACAATCAGACGTTTGAAACATAAAGAATACATGTTTGAGGTGATGGATACCCCATTTACCCTGATACGATTATTATGCATTGCATGCCTATATCAAAATATCTCAGGTAACCCATAAATATATACACCCACTGTGTATCCACAAAAATTAAAAATTAAAGGATTAAAAAATCATTATGTAGAGGTTATTTCCTATTTCTTTTTCCTAGCTGTACCTTCATGACCAGTGATATAAAACCATACTGGAAATGTTCATTGGAAATGGAGTAGAGAAAGCCAGGAATGATGCCAGCCATCGTCACCATCAACAAGAAACGGACATGGGTGTGCATTGTCTATATGGGTGTGTGTTGATGGGGAGGAGATTATGAAATACAGCCTTGCAGGGAATTGAAAAGAAGAAAAAAACATATCTCCAGAAACTGGAAGGTAGGAAAACAACATAGTATAAACATATGAGTGTTCTTGCAAAATTATTTATTTTGCTGTTCTTAATCTCCAGTGAAGGAGATGGAATAAATTCTCTAAATAGGCCTTTACTTTATTTCTTCTATTAATTCTTATCAGGATCAGATACATGAATTTTTAAGAAGCATTTTTGAAATTACTTCCATAAGTTTATTTTTGGCTTAAATAAAGGATACTAGTTTAGGCCTCCGGGAACTTTTATTATTTGGTACTAGCAAGAAGTTAGTATTTGTATCCAGTTAATAATCAACAGGAAGGAAATGAAAGAGCCTTACCTGCTTTGGCAAAACCTGTTCCATCAAAATATGTTCCCCTCTGAGCATCTGCAAAACATGTCCCAACGTGGAAGCTGGAGGTGGGCTCTTCCAGATCAGCAGGGGCCTCTGCCATGTGGAGATTCCTGATGCAGCCGTCAATGCTATAGGTCACCTAAACGTTCAGATCAGAAGAAACAAATGTCAAGTTTTAGCAGAACTTTGCCTTTACGTAGAATACAATCATTTGCGGGGTGCTCTATGTGTGTGGTTATTGGCCAGTTGTCTTATGGTAGGACATCCCCCAAAGCTGCGTGGGTTCTCTGTTACCACCAGACTTCCTGGCATGGATGCAGAAAATCCTGTGTTGTGCTTCTCAACTCAGATGTATCTATCCTGGAATACCACTGTTCTCATAGTCTAAATACTGCACACTATGTCTCCATTGGTTTGACAGAGCTATGGGCCCCATGTGGGTATCATAAGTTTTAACTGGTCTCTTATGTTCCTGATTTTATATTTCTATTAATAGTTTATTAAACTTACTATATACACATTTTGTCATAGCCTATGTTCAATTTCTATTTGAAAAGGTAATTAGGTTGGGTTCAGTGCTTCTTCCTTTTGAATATCTAATGAAAGCAGCAGACCCTCCCCTAAGAAAATGCAAATATGCATAAAACTTGAAAGTTTGCATAAAACATTGGGGATTCAAGGAATTTAGAGGTAACTCAATCATACTCTAGTCCATTATATTTTATCTGTTTTTAGAAATTCAAGTGAATTGCTTTTACCAGTGTCACTTCAGAGACTTTTGTTTTTGATAGACCTAAAAAGCATATCCAATAGCTATGAAAGGAAAGTAATACTGATCATCCACAAGAGAAGCCAAATGCTGAGAATTACAACTGTAATGGGTGATTGTCTTTGATGAGTGAACAAATCTACAATATCATGTGTTCTAATTTGAGTACAGAAATGTATCACATTTGTATCTAGTGTGTTCTCTAACAGCACCAATCAATCCTCCATGCTTCTCTCAGAGTAACACTTTCCAAAGTAAACTAGGACACATGGTCTGATAAAAAATTATTTGGTGAATACCGATTTACAAAACTGTGAGGGCTTTAAATTCTGAATCCAAAATTGGATAACTGTACTCTAACTACTGCATCTCTCAATATTTGCTAAATCTCTATGCCTGAAACACCATGAATACATACCATCATTTTCATCTTTCAGTGCTTTTTATATGCCTGCTACTCTTCCAATCACTTTATTTTTATTTATTTATTTGTTTTTTGAGACGGGTTTTGCTGTGTCGCCCAGGCTGGAATGCAGTGGTGCTATTACAACTCACTGCAACCTCTGCCCCTCGGGTTCAAGTGATTCTCGTGCCTCAGCCCCCTCAGACAGAACTAGCTGAGACTACAGGCACATACCACCACACCTGGCTAATTTTTTGTATTTTTAGCAGAGACAGGGTTTTTGGCCAGGCTGGTCTTGAACTCCTGGTCTCAAGGGATCTGCCTGCCTCGGCCTCCCAAAGTGCTGGGATTACAGGTGTGAGTCACCACGCCCAACTCAATCATTTAATCTTTATGCAATCCTTTGTGTTTAGTATTATCATTACCCTATTTTGCAAAAGAGAAATCTTTGTTAAAAAAGATTAACTTGCTCCAAAACACACAGCTAGTCAATAGTTAAATAGGTATTCAAACCAAGAGAGTCTGGCTCCAGAATCCCCACTCAGTGTTCCGTGGCATTGTCTCTCATAAGCTAATCTAAAAAAGCTTCTGTCCGCCGGGCACGGTGGCTCACGCCTGCAATTCCAGCACTTTGGGAGGCTGAGACAGGCGGATCATGAGGTCAAGAGATGGAGACCATCCTGGCTAACACGGTGAAACCCCATCTCTATTAAAAGTACAAAAGATTAGCTGGGCGTGGTGGCGGGCACCTGTAGTCCCAGCTACTCGGGAGGCTGAGGCAGGAGAATGGCGTGAACCCGGGAGGCGGAACTTGCAGTGAGCCGAGATTGCGTCACTGCACTCCAGCCTGGGCGACAAAGCAAGACTCTATCTCAAAAAAAAAAAAAAAAAAAAAAACCTGTCCCTTTTCAGAAAAGATGACTTCCTACTCACCTATCAGTTTTCATGGGCCCATGTGACCTAATAAATCAAAATATATCAATAAATGAATCAGTCATATATTTAGGTAATAAAGAAGAAATTAGATATTTACTGGACCAATTCTTCGGGTAGTGTAGTTGATGGGTAACCCACCAACATACAGCATTCCCACAACATCCAGGATGTCAGCTTTTCTGGGACTAATGGTTCTGTTGGAGGCCCCATCTACATAAAGAATTCCTTCTTGCTTACTTCTCATTATCTTAATCTACAAAAAAGAAAGAGGTCATTAATGCCAATCCTGAACAAATTTCAAATATGCAGAGTATAAGACATAAGGACTTTAACGATGTTACCAAGAAAAATTGAAACAATGTACACAGTGCTTAGTATGTGCTAAGCCCATTATATATGGGAAAGTTCAACCCATTTTACAGAATATCTCAAATTCTGCCTTTTCCATGACTACTATCACCAAAAGAATACCAAATTTTCCTGGGTCAGTTTTAGGTTGAAGTCTCTTCAGTAGTTTCCCAAGTGTGGATATGTGTTGAGAGGGAGGAATGTTGTAAGGAAGCCTGCAGACTAATAGCACTTTCATGAATTAAGTGCAGCAAAATTCATGTACAGTTTTAAAAGTGCATTAGTTTGATTGAGCAAGGAGCCTGGGCTCCCAACACGATTTCAGATACGCTACATCCCTTTGCCTAACAGGCCCTTCTTGTGCAGAATTAAAGAAAGAGTGGCACAAATAGGCTGCACTTCTTTCTGCAGAACCTGATTAGTACAAAGTCAGGGAGGAAGATAGAGAAATGACTGAGGCTGAAATTAGGGTGGTGGAGTGAATTATCTTCTGAGACAGAATGAAATAAGGGGTGTAAAGACTGGCTGGAGTATAAAAACTTTGAGTCTGAATTTAGGTAAAGGAGCGTGAAAGCCTGTAAAACGCTAAAGTACCATAATGGTTTAAAAATTAGTCTGGGTCAGGATTAGAGTAATTTAACACTTCATTTTACATATATTTATTCTGGTTTGGGAAGTAATTTTAAAAAACCATCAAAAATAAGATCCATTGTTAACGTCACTAATTATAGTATTTAAGTTCCCTTTCTTAATCCCAGCCTCATTGTGGTTCAACAATATGTCTTTTTCTCGAGTGTCATATTTATTATTCTATTAGCTAGAGATGGAAGAAATCTTAATGAGAGCTCCTTCATTTGGATCCGTATTTGCTAGTCATAAGCTCCCAGCAAAAACGAAGATTCCTTTTCTTATTTCCATGATAACAAATTGGTTGGCTTTGCATTTTTTAAGGTTCTTTGACTTTCTAGAATATGACCAGTCCAAGTATGTTAACATTAACCAAATCTAACATCTAATAATATCGTACTCTGAAAATTAAAAATTTTATTGGTCTACCTAGGGAAGCTTTACTTTAATAGGCTATCGCAGGTGCAGAGACAAATGTTGAGATTTTGTTTTAATCAGGCAGTATATTATCTATTTGCAGTCATGCCAAAGAGGACAGTAAGCTGGCAAACGAGCCTTCTGTGCCCATAATAGTACCAGTTTCTGGGTGTAAGGCCAACGTTTTTTAAATTGTTCCAAATAACTGTCAGTAGAAATGATACCTTAGAGCCCTTTAAACACGATAAACCAGAGATTCCTGGATTCCTGGTTTTCACAGACCAGTGTGTGGTTAGGTGGGGAGTCTTGGGACCCATTTTAGTGTTGCCAACTTTTGCTTTTGGCAAATACTATTTCATAATAGAAAGGCCTTTTAGCCACCATAAAAATGCTATAATATAATCTCAGAATAAATATTATTCCTTCAGATCGAATACATCGAGCTTTATGATGAACACACTCTGTTGTTCTATGTTTCTCACTTAGAGCAGTGGAAATGTCTTCAGCCGCCTGGCCTCAGTTTATGGGTAGATGTTTGAGAACCACAGCCATACAGCAGTGATGGAACCATGATGTGGCATGTCAGTGGTCAAATGTAAACCTACACAGGTCTGAGCACATTTTCCAAGATTGTGGTAGTTGTATATGGCACTCATTTTATTTTTAGCTTCTGCCAGAGTCAGTGTCTGCCCTGGCAAAATATACTGGCACCAGGAGAATGCTGATGGCTGCCACTCACTAATTCCCTTAGGATACTGCCAATATCCAGGGACTATTACCTTGTGCCACTGGCCATCATTGATTTTGGTGGGGATCATGGTGTTGGTGTCCCCACTCCCCAAGTCATAGCTGAAGTAGGGCAATCCATTTCTCAGCTGAACTGTGGCAAAATCAGCATGATTGATGCGAGCCATGTAAAAAAGCAAGCCGGATTCAGCTTCGGTTCTTACTTCCAACTCAATTGTGAGACTGTGAAACAAAAGCATGCAAAGTCAAACAGAAAAATAAGAGCATTCTCATGCTAAAACAGAGCGGTATCAGATCGTGGCTGCATTTTCATAAAGGAGAGTAAAACTTTCTCAGAGATGAGGAATGTCCTGAACTACTGATTTCCTAAATTGGGCTCCTCAGGCTCAAATAACATTCTATTCTCTACTGTACTCAGTAAATTAAAAGAAAAGCTAGCTTCATTAATTAATAAGTGTAGTAGATTAAACTTAATTAAACACGAATACTCAGTTCTTCATTTATCAGTTCTTTCCCAGTGTCTCAGGATGATACATACCGATGTTTAACTTTGGTGTCATCAAATGCAATTGCAATGTGACTGTTTCTTGAAAGCCCGAACTGCTTGCTCCCTATCAAAAGAGCTGGTTCTGATTCTGCAGCACAAGGACCCTGTAAAATACCCAGGAGAGAAAGACAGGAGATTATGGACTGTTCTTTAAAAAGGTAATGATGCTGTCTAATTGCTTCTTACATATTAGAGTAATTCTTTAAGAATAAAAATTGTACATTATTCATCTCTGTAGTCTACTGCATAGTAAGTACTTATTATCAAGTGCTCAGTGAGCATGAATCAGTTTTCTTATATCACACCCTTGAATTGCTAAAGGAATGTGCTCAGACATATTTATTGAGTAATTCATAGTTTCATTATCCTCTAAAAATTTATTTATATTTCTGAGAAAACTGGAATTTCCCTTTCATTTTTCCTTCACGTATGAAGACTTCTATTCTTAGAAGATCGAACAGTGAAAATGACAAGCTAGCCACTTGGGTTATAACAGTAGAAAAATGTGTTTTTTTCTTGCCCTCCCCATTTCCATCTCCCAGTATATTACTTTTTCTTGAAAATTATCAGTCCACTAGAAGGTTTCCATGAATTTAGACTTTCAAGATGGTGTATCTAAACCTGCACGTCAGCCCATTCAGGCCCTTGCCAGTTGCTAGGCAACCCAGCACATTTTAAAAATGTAACCCACCATACACCATTTCAACTGCCACTGTTCAAAGATCAGCTTCCCAGGGTGCTGAAGGGGGAGAGCTAGGTGCGGGGCTGTGCAGTCACGTGGTTTAATGCTCTGCTGTCACCATCTTGAAATTCTTAATAATTTTTCAATGAGGGGTCCTGCATTTTCAATTTTGCACTGGGTCTTGCAAAGCATACAGCAGTCCTGGCTAAGTAGATCACATTTGGCTACCATAACACACAGCTCCATAAATAATCAGGCTCCTTAAATTACCAAAGCCACAATTCCTTTCCCTGTTCTCTCTTTTCACAAGATAGCTCAATATACAGGCTGCTTAGGAAGTCTCTTAGAACACGCAGTACATGAGAAAATGACCTGCACACTCTCACCAACACATCTGTTTTTAAGATCTGCACTTAATAGCTCTGGCTGGGCCACTGCCCCAGTGAGTGCTGACTCAGCAGAGGTTCTCAAGCAGCCCAAGGCAGGCTTTTGATGCACAGTGTTCTTCCCAAAGAGTGTACCTCAGAGATGACTCATCAGCACACAGGAAATTTTTACTTGATGAGGAAAAGCCTTGTTCTCTCTTCTCTTGATCTTAGTCAAACGAAGCACTCTGCCACAGCAGGTAAAAGGCTTTAAGTGTTTTGAAATGCTATAAAATTGGTCTTCATGGAAGTATTTCCCTTCTTGCTTCCCAGGAGATGGTCAGTTATAAAGAGCAGACTGGCCGAAATTCACACAGCTATGCAAAACCCCGTGGGTAGGACAGGAAAATGCTATTCATTCGCACAGTTGAATGGCCTCTTTTAGAGTCAGCATGTGGCACCTTTCTTATTACGCTGCCTGCAAAAAGAGCCCGAATGGAGATGCTTCGGTAGCTTAAGATCTCAGTCATGAATACTCCTATTAATAGAATTGGGGTCTTTTATCAACCTCTCACGATACTTCCTGGACAGAGGACCATCTCGACAAACATGCGGAGCCTGCGGTCTTCCTCAGAAATTGCTAAGAGAATCCTGTCTGCTGTGAGTCCACTGGGGACAGAATTTCACTGAAACATCTTTACACCCTCAGCTCTGAAAACTGAGGGATTAAAATCGTGAATGGATGCTGAGGAATTAGGAAACAATTACAGGGAGCTTAAAAGAGAACCACCAGTGGGTTACGTCCATATTATTGCGGTTACAGTCACTTGTCTGATTCCTGTATGTAAATGTTAATATAACTTCTCTATTAAAATTAAAACAAATTTCAAGGTGGCAGTTGTACACTCCTGGTAGCAGCTGTATGTTGTGGGGGACTTTTTGATTGCTGGTAGACTGGACAGGTGTATCCAAAACTGGTCCCGAGCTAAGCAGCGGTTTTTTTGTTTGTTTTTGTTTTGTTGTTGTTTCGTCGTATACTATCAGATTTTCTAGATGGACAAGGCACTGGTCAAGTCTTTTTAGAAAAAAACCTTTGACCAGAAAAGGACAAGGACTTTGTCAAAGTTCTTTTAAGAGTCATTGCAGGACACACCCGCTTGAAATTTAGGAAGAACAGCACCTCCTGGATTAGATCCTCCATTTCTGCAATGGGCAGCCCTGGAGAAGCAGGCAGAAGCAGTGCTTAATAAAACGGTGTTCTCAGATGAGCCAATGTTACGGAATAGTTGTACCAAACTGACACTCTAACATGTAACCTCAAAGTTTAAAGCCATTATGGTGTATAGTCCTTTGTTTTTAAGGACATCCAAGGTGATGTTTACTATCATTGATTTGCAACAGGATGGATGTTGTTTTAATAAAACTTCTGTCACCTTCCTTTATTACACTGGCAGTTGGAAAAGTACTGAGAAGTGCTGGTGTGGGAGGGTTTTTATACGTGTGTACCTCAGGATTTAAATGGGACAAAAATTCCCCACCCTCTAATTTGACAGTGTTTTGTACAAATCTAGATCTCCCCCTTGCTTGGTTAAAGGATGTCTTCTTCCTTGCATCACTTTTCCTTGGGTAAACTGAAACCAAGTCTGATGGGCATGGAGGCTCATGTTTGGAATCCCAGCATTGGAAAGCCGAGGCAGGAAGACCACTTGAGGCTACTAGTTTGAGACTAGCCTGGGCAACAAAGTAAGGACCCCTGCCCCGCTCTGTCTCTCCAAAAGAACAACAACAACCAAAAAAAAAATTAAAAAAAAAAAAAATTAGCCGGGCATGTTGTTGCATGCTGAAAGCCCCAGCTACTTGGGAGGCTAAGGCAGGAGAATCGCTTGAGTCCAGGAGTTCAAGGTTAGAGTGAATTACGATTGCATCACTGCACTCCAGCCTGGACAATAAAGCAAGAACCTGTCTCCAAAAGAAAAAAACATGATGGAATCAGGGCAGCACCAGTTTATTGGTTTGCCCGGTGTTGCTTCCTCTTCTCTTCCTTCTGCCTCATGTTCCACAGTGGGTGGAGCTGCTCATTCAGCAGCTCAAGCTTCCTTTTTCCCTCTAGCTTTTTAAAGGGGGAACAAGTGAGATGGAACAGACACTGCCCCGTGCTTTGCTCATAAATATAAATGATCTTGGCATTAAGGATGTTTTCAACTCTGCTTGCCATTAAAATCTAAGCTAAGACAAAAGGGTAAGAGAAAACATCTAATGAGGTAATTTTTAAGGAACTTTTAAAGAATGGTCATTGCAACATGAATCATCCTTTTCTAAGCTAGTGTATACTTGAAGGCATCCTCATCCCTACGGACATGATGCTTTACCTGTGTTGTTTTGGACACACTAATCTCTCAAATGTGTTAAAACAAGAATAATAATTTAAAAAATTCACGGTCTCAGTAGAGGCTCATCAATCTCAACGTGTTACAATTCTGCCACCTTGTGGGGACTTTTTAAAGTACTCGAAATAGATAATAGTGAAAATGGGGTATGAAAGGAGGACAGATAGGCTTGTTTTTCATTTGCCTTTGCTTGGCAGGTTACAAGTTGTAGGCAGACAGGACTTGGCTGGGGAGTCTAGCGTGGTGGTGCACCTGTTGATTACAGCAGTGACATGGTTGGGAATAATTATGGAGGAAGCCACGCTTCCCAAAGCCTTGTTTAGGGAAGTAGATAGTGCACCAAATTAGTAATGGGGCCAAAACGTTTTCACCCTCACACCGTCACTTATTTAACTTCAGGTCAGAATAAAGCAATGGTCGTTTCTATCTGCAGATTGGTGGCTGACATTTGGAAATGAGTTCTTAGATTCAGGAGTGCGTATAATTCGTTGATGAGCATCTCTTGAATTTCCTAGGTCCTGAGCAGAGATTTATGTTGCATTTATCAAAACTGGCATCTTTGTTCTTGAAAGCACCAAACAATGAATCATCAGAGAAACTGCATAATTTTCTTCTTTCATGAGTCAATAATTCCCCTAATAAATGTGGGCTAAAATCACATCTGATGCTTATTTGTCCTGATTTTCTTTATGGATGAATAAGTGGAAGATATTTTTTATAGCACTGACTTTAATCTTCTAAAATATAAAAGCCCTACTCAAGATGTTTATTGAGAAACTGAATTATTGTTAACACTGCACTTAAGCTCTTTTGCTGGGTCTTGGGCATTTACAGTAATATTTATACATTAATGTCTAAACAGAAAAATGTATGTTTTCTCTTTAAATACATATCAGTATCCAATCAGTTTACCCTTTGGCCTTGACTGTACTTAGCTCTTAAAGGTGTAGCACTAAAGTTCCTAGGGAAATCACTTTCCTTTCCTCTATTCTTTCCTTCTCTGTTCACTTCTTTTCCTCAAATCCCAAAGAGACCTCATCAGTACAGGAACTCTCCATGGCTACTTGTATTGTTTTTCTTAGTTTTCACATTTTAAACTGTGAGGTTTACAGCTGAACTCTTCAATAACATTCAAGTAAAAGAATGTAGCTAGCTCATTATCTACAAATCCACACAAGCTATCCTTGTTAAAAAGACTTGGTCAAAACAGTGCACATGCTTGCAGAGAACTTGTCACGTTTCCACATGTCAACAAATTTCTGTAATACTTGAAGTTCAGCCTCTTATCTACCTCTACCTCCTGCCATCCTCCATGAAAAATATCCACAAATAGAATACGTAGAAATGTTTTCTCTAGCTCTGAATGGGCTAAAGAATAAGAGAGAAGTATAAAGAGAAGACAAGCTACCATACTATGAAATGAGATAATATGCATGAAATGCTCTTTAATCTAGCATGTTCAACATGAATTAATCATAAGATTGACATAATCCATTTCACAGGGCAGAGCTTTCTCAAGACACTCTTACATTGCCCTGTAGTATAGTGAATGTTGTCCTCATGCTGTAAGTTGCTGGCAGGGTTGGGTGTGATGCGTGTAAAGAAGAAAAAGAAGGGCACTGAGAATAGGAGATCTTTTCTGTCAACTGTGCTAGCACAAATATGGAGCTCATAAATAGGCAGTTCTCACTTCAGGAGTTAACTTTTAAGTCTTAGTTCTTAAATAACTCTTAAAAATCTAAATTCTGGGCCAGGCATGGTGGCTCATGCCTGTAATCTCAACACTTTGGCAGACTGAGGCAGGTGGATCACTCCCAAGAGTTCGAGACCAGCCTGGCCAACATGGCGAAATCCCGTCTCTATTAAAAATACAAAAATTAGCCAGGCACGGTGGAATGCACCTGTAGACCCAGCTACTCAGGTGACTGAGGCTTAAGGATTGTCTGAGCCTGGGAGGTTGAGGCTGCAGTGAGCCATGATTGTGCCACTGCACACCAGCCTGGGCGACAGAGCAAGGAAAAAAAAAAAAAAAAAAAAAATCTAAAGTCTGATACAAAAAAGGAAAATGGTGAGAATTGAAAATTATGGAGGACTTATTTAATAACCACATCATTACAATGCATATATCATTACATATCAAACCAATTAAAGGGTTTGGAATTGCTTAAAAATTGAATACTCACCACATCCCTTTTTTTTTCCAGCACCTGTCACCCACCCTAAAAGTGTGAAAAGTTAAACTAACTAGAATAATTAAGTTAAAGAAACACGGAAGTTAAACTAACACCAGAATAAATAGAGAGATGGAATGTTACTTTGAGCCAGGCATGGTGCTGGGTGCTTTGCATAAAATGTATAATTTATTCCCTCATAATAGTAATCCTAGAAGGAAGGTATTACTATCCTTATTTGTCCGTTAATTATTTTACTTTTAGAAAGGACAAGTAACCTGCCAGAAATCATGCAATAAAAGTGGGAGGGCTATGGCAGAAAAAGCAGCTCTCTCTCTTTTTCCCTGACCAGCAATGATAATATCGTATTCAACTTTGCACTTAGTAGATGCTTAATAAATATTTGTTATAAAATAAACTGTAAAACGTTTAACTTTTAATGACCTTTAAAAAGAAGACACCCTTTTGTCCCTACACAAAAAAAAGAACATAAGAAAGGAATCAAATTAAAACAGAAGATATGTGTGGCTCCATGATCTGAACTCTAAAATATGATACAATTAATAGAGATGGAAAGTTCTAAAAAATCCAATTCTGACCGCACAGTCGGAAATAATTACAATGTGCAAAAGAAGGGGAAATAGGCTGGGCGCCGTGTCTTGTGCCTGTAATCCCAGCACTTTGGGAGGCCAAGGCGAGAGGATCACCTGAGGTCGGGAGTTCGAGACCAGCCTGACCAACATGGAGAAATCCAGTCTCAACTAAAAATACAAAATTAGCCAGGCGTGGTGGTGCATGCCCGTAATCCTAGCTACTTGGGAGACGGAGGCAGGAGAATTGCCTGAACCCGGGAGGCAGAGGTTGCAGTGAGCCGAGATTGTGACATTATACTCCAGCCTGGGCAACAAGAGCGAAACTCTGTCTCAAAAAAAAAAAAAAAGGGGAAATAGCAGTTGGAATTTAGATAGCTGGGTTTTAGTTCCAACTATTGCTCATGTTGGTAACCCTGGGCCATGCTGTAAGTTTGAGGGCTTTCTTTCCTCATGTGCAAGTTAAGAGTTGGAATCTTTAGGGTGTCTTCTAGCTCTAATGTTCGGTGATTCTTTCTAAACCAACCAATTTGGCGTGCTACTCAACTTTTTGCTTCTGTCTCATCTACTAAGTGGAATGCTCTGTTTTCGGATAAGTTAAAACATACACTGCTGAGAGGAAATGGAAATCGAAATTAGAACAGAAGGTTATAAAAAAAAAAAAAAAAAGAACCTTAAATGAGTAAAAATCTCCATTCCCAGATGGGCAAGTATCTTATTTTGAGGAAAAGGGAAAAAGTGTGATCTCTAAATACCACAGAAAAATGTGCTTGAGAGGCCCTATAAAATGAAGTTTGTGTAAGTACTTAGAAAAGTAAGGTGATCCATGGAGGCCGGCAGGGTTATCCCTAAAAATCCAAACCAGCACAGGTTGAGATACCTGCCTGGAGGATGTTCTCGTGATAGATAAGAAGGTCCATGAGGTTCTGCTTGATTGAATAAGGTACCCAATTAGGAATTAGTAGCATTATATCTATTAAAAACGTTAAAACATTCTTAGGTGCATTAGTAGAAATACGGTAACAATTAAGGGAGGGAGGGGTCCCACTGTCCCCTGAGCTGGTGACTTCCTTTTGAGTAGTAGGTGCCATATTATGAAGGGAATATTTCAAATTTAAGAATGCTGATCATGGAGGGGATAACAATTAGAAATGAGGTAATACAAAGAATACCTGAACTAGGGAAATGGTTAGCCTAGGGAAGGAGAAGACTTAGCTATTTTCAAATTCTTGAAGGGATGCTAGAGAATACATAATAAAGTGTGTTTGCCTATAGAAACACAATCATTACATAGAAGTTTTAGGGACTCAGTTTTACCCCAATATAACCAACGGCTTTCTAACAACTCGAGCCTGCCTTGTCATAACACTGGAAAATCTTGTCAATGAAGTGTTCAAGCAAAGGCTGTAAGTATCATATAAAAGGAATTCATGCATTAAGATGGTGATTGGACCAGACGATCGTTAGGACTCTTGCCAATTTTACTTTATACTTTTAAGTTAGTTGTTTAGAAATTAGGCTCTGTTTTCTCGTAGAAACATTTTTATAAGTGGACATTAGGATCCAAGCTCAAAAAAGTTCATTCAACTCACGATGTTTTCTAATTCTTCAATTGAAAATGCATTCTTGAGTCTGAGAAACACATGATTTTCAGGTATATAAGGGTGAAGAGGAGGACCATTAACCTTACCTTTGCTAAGCAAAGATCTAGCCTGTGGCTGAATTATAAAAGAGCTGAGGAAACATTCTGGAATCCATGTGGCAGATCTCAGGAATGCCTTAGGATGAAATCAACACCTGGAACTAATCCCCACATGACTGATGGTTTTCCGCTTGCTAGCTGTGTGATCTTAGGTATTTTCCTTTGTAAAATATCATACTTCCGGCAATATAAATAAATGTAAATAAGACGATTAATAGTGTGGAGATCAAATGAAATAACAGATAGGAAATGCCTGGCAGAGTACTGGACACATAGTAGTTATTCACTAAATGCAGGGATTCCTCAGATTGTCTATGTGGGTATGCTTTTTTCAGTTTTCAGAGAACTTCCACATACATTATCCCATTTGATTTTTCATAATAACTCTATGTGGTAGGCAAGGTAGGTGAAATATCCATATTTTACAAAGGATGAAAGGATGCTTGGAGTGAATAACCAGTTTCCTTGAATGATGGTTATTTGGCCTCTCATTGAATAGATATTTCTAGTGCAAGGAGCACATTGCTTAACCAATTCCATCGTGGACACTAAGGAAGAGAATGAGATATTCAAGAGTTTTCCAGATCTGCACTCAAGACAACATTTCCCACCCATTACTGGTATGGAATACAACCGCAGCACATGAGCTGTCAAGAGCGTAGTGACCGTGACCATCTTTGTTGTATTGGCGGTAAGAATGTAAACTGGCATAGCCTGTGGAAGAAGCAATTCAGGTATGTGTATTGAAAACCTTAGACATATTCATCTTTTGGTCTTGTAATTTCCTAACTACTTATTTGTTTTAAGAATAATTGGAAATAGGCCGGGCGCGGTGGCTCAAGCCTGTAATCCCAGCACTTTGGGAGGCCGAGATGGGCGGATCACGAGGTCAGGAGATTGAGACCATCCTGGCGAACACGGTGAAACCCCGTCTCTACTAAAAAAAATACAAAAAAACTAGCCGGGCGAGGTGGCGGGCGCCTGTAATCCCAGCCACTTGGGAGGCTGAGGCAGGAGAATGGTGTGAACCCGGGAGGCGGAGCTTGCAGTGAGCTGAGATCCGGCCACTGCACTCCAGCCTGGGCGACAGAGCGAGACTCCGTCTCAAAAAAAAAAAAAAAAAAAAAAAAAAAGAATAATTGGAAATAATGAAAAAGTTTGATGCATAGAGGAGCTCATCAGAGTATAGTTTCTAACAGTAAAAAACTGGAAACACTCTCAATAGCCTACCATGGTCTATTAAAAGTAGAAGAAACTGGAAAGGCAGAGTGTTCCAGAGATAAGGAGTCAGACTTTGGAGTCTGACTCGCTAGAATCAAATTCTTACTCTGCCTTTTACTAGTGATGTGAGTGGGTTGGTTACTTAAGATAGCTAATTCTTATTAACTCGACTAAAAATAGAAAGACTATGTTTTACAGAGCCGTTATGAGAATTACATATATATTGAATGAAAATTGTTTAGCCCTGGGCTGGTGAAAATACTAATTCTTATCATTACTAGATAGTACTTACGCCATTTATTAAACGTGCAGTATATGTGAGTCATTTAACAAACATTATCTTTTAAAACTCTGATAAAAATCTTTGATGTCTGTGCTGTTAATATCCTCATTTGACAGATGAGGATACAGAAATAGTCTGCGGCCAAACCACCCTGAAAGCATCTGATCTTTTCTTATCTGGAAAGCTAAGCAGGGTTGGGCCTGGTTAGTACTTGGATGCGAAACTGAGAAATAGCTTGGCTAGGTAGCTTTCTCAAATTCACAGAGATGGTCGGTTACAGTGCTGGGATTTGAACACCAGCAGTCTGACTTGAGCCCATGTTCTAATCAAGGCTATAAGACCTCCAATGCTATAAATAGTGGTGTGTCTGTGTGTATATATACTTAATACTTAAAATCATGTTAGACATACACATTTATATGATGTTTAGAAACAGTTTTTATTTATTTATTTATTTTTATTTTTTGGAGACGAAGTCTCACTCTATTAGCCCAGGCTGGAGTGCAGTGGCGTGGTCTCAGCTCACTGCAACCTCTGCCTCCCGGGTTTAAGCGATTCTCCTGCCTCAGCCTCCTGAGTAGCTGGGACTACAGGCACACACCACCACACTAGGCTATTTTTTTTTTTTTGTATTTTAGTAGAGACGGGGTTTCACCGTTGTTGCCCAGGCTGGTCTCTAACTCCTGAGCTCAGGCAATTTGCCCGCCTTGGCTTCCCAAAGTGCTAGGATTATAGGCGTGAGTCACCCTGCCCGGCCTAGAAACAGTTTTAGTGGTGTATTAACAGTTTCTAAAAACAGGACACCAAATTGTATGGCGGTAGGACATCTACTATGCAGATAAAAGGGCCTAGAAACCAAATGGTTGCCTCTGTCGTGGTATTATAGGTGGCTTTTATTCTCCATTCTGGATATTTCTGTGTTTTTCAACATTTCAACTGAAAATGTACTGTTTTGTAAACAAAATTAAAGGAGGAAGTATAGGTAAGTCATTCAACAAAGATGTAAGAATAGGTTTTGATAGGTTATATTTCCTTCAATTCTAATAGCAGAGTGTACCAGATATCCTGAATAATCTTCCTTCTGAAATGACTCAGAATACTAGGTAAAAATTAGAAAGCAATGGGGATAATATAAACACTTACGTGTGTCAGAACTGGGGTGGGTGTAGGAAAGGCTGGGGTGGGAACTGGCTCAGGCTGGATAACTATTTCAGCTGGAGCTGCTCCATCTTCATCTTCACGGAGTTTCTGATGGACACAGCGACCAATGTCAGCATTTTTGAAGGATACAGGCCTTGCAAAGTCCATGGGGCTAATAGAATGTAATAAAATAAGACTTTTTTAGTTTCATTTTTTTGCTTCCTTAAAATTAAGCCCGATCCCTGCATGCCGTTTTAAGTCCATCAGTGTGCTTTTCTCTGTCTAAATGGAAGATCCTCATTGTTTCCCTCCTCCCCTGCATAGCTGTAGACAATGTAGATGCATTGGGACCCTGATACCGAAAATTAAAAATAAGAATTAGTAGCAGTAATGAGGAAATCCACTTACACAGAGTTAATAACAAGATTCCACACACAGCCTTCAAAAGGAGGAATATTTCTGAGTGGGGAAGGTTGAAATTCAGGCGGAGCACCCCCAACGAAAAGCTTTTTAACTTCAAGAGGCTGTTCAACTGTCAGGTTTTGCATATATCTTCTGTTTTCATCGACTTGAACTGTAAAGATGCTGATAAAATATTAAAAATAAGTATAAATCACATCTCATTCAATACAGTTGGAAATCAAATTCTTTCCTGCCACCCTTCACCCCTCTCAACCATAGCTTTTAAAGGAACCAAAATTGGATGGTTAGGAATTCTACACTAAGCAAACGCTGTTCTCAGGATCTCGTCCCGTGACACCCTCGTTCACTCTTCCTGAAAGTTTACTGAAACCAGGTCATGGTGCACTGCAACATTAGCCTCTGGTGGAGTTGACAACAGCACTGTGCAGCCCAACACATGAGGTTGTGACAACTGAGGCTTCTGTACTGTGCAGTAATGTCTAATTGCATAAGGATCGGCGGGTTTAGCATAGCGTGGGGTCTTTCTTGGGTTGTGCTGGCTATTATCTTCTTGCTAGGGAACAAACCATCCTCCTGAGAGCTTAGATTGCAGGAATCAACAGCAAACACTTAAAGCACATTTTATAAAGAATGTAGCTGATGGCTTTTGAATAGAAGAGGCAGGCAAGAACACCCTGCTAATTGTTCCTTGCAATGATTTTCCTTAGTGGCTGTTTCATTAATTTCCCTAATTTGCTTATGAGAGGTAACTCACACACTGCTAATTGAGAACCTCATGCTACTTGTTTACAACAGTCCTTGGAACCCTGGGCCAAGAATCAGAAGGAGACAAAGAGTTCTGATGAAAATGACCAAAGGCATTTTCTCTTTTGTTCCGGAAGCAAGTTTTGAGTTTCGGTCTTAACAGTCATCACGGTGCTATTAGTCATAAGCATTAGTCACTAGCCTGAGGATCATGAATGGATTACTGAAAGCTTACTTCATATGTGGAGAGAAAACCAAAGTACTTGGGTGGAAACCTCAGTCCTAAAGTGCCCTCTTACTTGATTTTATGAAGAAAAACCACATGTAGAACTGGAAAAAACAATAAGCCAGGGTAAAGATGCTCTGAATTGGCACTTTACAAGCAAGAGAATTCAAAAGTAAGAGAAAGGGACAAAAAATGGATTTTGCTGTGGCTCAAAATGTCACTGTTAAGGGGGTGAAGAAGGCACCGGTAAAATTTAGTTTCAAAGAGAAAATACGGGGAAAATGACATACTTTTGAGGTTTCTTTCTTTACCAAACTATGGAAAAATGTGTTGGCAAAACCCAGGAGGTTCAGCTTCCTTGCTAAGAGTGTCGGTGGTTTTCTGAGATGAGAATTTCAGAAAACCACTCACTTCCGGGTATGTGTGACTCATTGAGAAGCCCCTCCCCCACACCCTTTTTCCCCTTTAGCTGAAAGCAGCCTCTTAGCAACATGATATCACAGGGATCCTAAGGGTTTTAATGAGGGATATAAGCCTCTATTAAAGATTGTCCAAGGAGAGTAAATCTCTGTTCTTGATTAGAATTTTAAAAAGCTAGAGGCCTTCCTCTTTATGGTGTAGCCTCTCTTTGTAGTGTGGTTCTGCCACAAGGACCATCATGGTGACCCACCTTTTTTTTTTTTTTAAACCAGTTCACAGGGTGGTGATGGAGAATGAGTGTGGGCTTTCAGGAGGAACATACTGGAATTAAGTACTAACTAGTGTGGAAGCTTACTAGCTTTGTGACCTTGGGCAAGTTATTTAATCACGCTCAGGTCCATTTCATTAATTTATAAGATGGAGATAAAAATGCCTACTTCAAACAGTGGAAAATATTAATTAAGGGATTCCCCTGAAGCTGTATTACTTAAAAAGGGCATTGCTAGAAAACTATATCTAAATCCTGCTCATATTTTACCTTTTAGGAGCATCAGATCGAGATCATTTATTTTGTTTTCATTGAGAAGGACATTGTCAATAAGTCCATTATGATTCTGGTGTGTTTTCCAGTTTTAAAAGTATTTATTTAACAGCTTTTTACTGGGGCCTACTATGTGCAAAAAGGTATATTAAACTTTGTATTACTTTAGGATTGTAATAGGTCAGCTTTATTTATTTATTTTTTTACAGTTTCAATGGCCGATTCTTAGAGTTTCATAATTACCTTATTACTTATACCCTATTTCTTATTTGTTTGGAATATGGGTTTAAGATTTTTTTTAAAAAGCATATCAATTGGATTGCATACTTGGAAGAAGATATTAAGAGAAATAAGTGTCCTAGCATTTGTAATTTACATAATAAATAAAATCTAATCTTTTTTCTGTTTGAACATACTTTGGATGTTAAGAAAGAAAATATTTAGGTTTCAGTGTTAAAATCTCTATCTTATTCTGGAAACCCCAAGTGACTCCTAAAATATCTCCCCCTACTTTTTGACCTTTAGCCTATTTCTGTACCTGTGTGAAGACAGCTTTCCCAGAAGAAAAACTCAGCTCATTTGCTTGTCCTGTTTGCTTAAGTAACTACTTCACGCTCTTAGGGTTTAATGTTTTTGTCCAGTAAGAACGGCTGGCTACCAAGGCAGATGCCAGGAGAAGGATCAGAGGTCAAAGCAGATATAAGAGGCAGAAGTCACTGGAGTGCCAAGAAATTAGATACCAAAGTGACTAAAGGGAGATTTTTCCAGACAAAGGGGTGGAAGGGAAAGAGAATGAGGGAGGTGGGGTAGACAGAGGCAGAGGGCAAGGGAGAAAGAGCTTCTTGAGAAGCTTGGCCCCCAGTTTGGTAAAAATCCAATTATTTTGTGAGGTGGTATTAAAGCTATCATTTTGTCCAGGATTTTAGGAAAAGAAATGGTGATTGACATGCATAGTCTGAAAAGTGTTGGGATAAAGCAAATATCTCCAAATTAATAATCATATATCATAATCAACATTAAGTAATATAAACCTTTATAGTCACACAAAAACGTAAGAATAATCTATCGGCTATGCATAGATGGAGATATTTAAGTCAAATATATCTCATTTAATATCTGACCCTGTTATTTGTAGTATATGATTTTGAGCAAGTTAGTTAATATTTTCTCATCTGTGATGAAAGGATGTTATTACAGATCTCACATACATTTATTTCAGAACAATTAAAACAAATCATCTTTGTCTAGTATGTTACACAAATCATGCCATAGAATAGGCATATAAAGCACTAAAAAATGTTTCTGGGTGAAGTTCTCATGGTCACTCGTGATCTCTGGTTAATCAGTTTAATGTGGCACTTGCTTATAGAGTAGATGGCATTTTAACCTTAAAGTGGCAAATGAGCCATTATGGTAGCAAATGTGTTCTTGTTTTGGCACAGAGTTCAGTGGCTACGCACTAATATATCTAATATATTATCCTGTAATTAACAATGAATGGCAAAACTGTTTGTTTATATGGCCAATTAACTAAATGACCAGTTTCCAGTGATGTACCATATACTGAACTTAATCAAATAAAGGTTGGATTGATGGTCAACAGCTGTGAAGTTGGCATAATAAAATGCCCTTCTTGAAGAAGCACCTGTTAAAAGGACACCTTGGTACAACAGTGTAATGCATTTGGCAATTCCAGAATTCTTTCTCAACAAAATAACACATTTTGAGTGATTTTGGTCAACTAATTTCTCAAATCTGCAGTTATTTCTTGAAGTTCTTTAACATTTAAATGTTTGTGTGTGTGTGTGTGTTTTGTTGTTGTTATTTTGTTTTGTTTTGTTTTATCCGAGATAGAGTCCTAGATGGAGTCTTGCTCTGTTGCCCAGGCTGGAATGCAGTGGTGCGATCTCAGCTCACTGTAATCTCTGTCCCCTGGGTTTAAGCAATTCTCCTGCTTCAGTCTCCAGAGTAGCTGTGATTACAGGCACTCACCACTACGTCTGGCTAATTTTTTTTGCATGTTTAGTACAGACGGGGTTTCACCATGTTGGCCAGGCTGGTCTCGCACTCCTGACCTCATGACCCACCTGCCTCGGCCTCCCAAAATGCTGGGATTACAGGCGTGAGCCACTGCGCCTGACTAAAGTTTAAATCTTTTAAAAAGTCCTTTCCACAATGAAAAGGATTAAAGTTTGTCAAAGTGTCTAACATCTAATCTAGAAGACATGTAAAACCAGGATTCTAAAGCATTCTAAGATTCAAATGAGAGCATTCAGTTTGCATTTCTCCTCAGAGACCAGGACTGCAATATCTGGCTATTAGATTAGTAAAAGTTCTTAGTTTGCCCAAATATTGATCCCTCATTTGTCTCAATCATGGTTTCTAAACATCTTAGTAGCCATTCTGCATGAATGCTTAGTATCAATTCATCCTGAAGCCTAATCCTCTAAATAATAATAATAATAATAATAATAATAATAATAAAATCTGAGGAAAGCTTTGCTATTTACTTAGAAGGTAAGAAATCTTTATTACTTATCTAAATGTTTTCCACAAGAGTGTAATTAGTAAATGTAGGTCTTTCACTGCAGAATAGTATCAGCTTGACCGAACTACTGCTACATATTCATACTTGTTACATTTAAAAGTATCCTCTGTGTTTTGACGCCTCATCAAATTGGATTTCCAGTTCTTTTCTATGTTTTCAGTCTGATAAATGGATTGCTGGCTTGGAGGTCTGAAGCCCCTGAAGTCTCTGGGTTTCTGTTTCCTTTTTCTCTAATTGTTCTTCTAAACTAAGTATCTCTCTGAGTTGTCATACAGTATTTTGATGAAAAATACAGATGACTTTCCTGATAAAGTAAGTATAAAGTATCGCAGCATTCTAAAGAAAGTCATCAGTTTGTGCATGAGTGAAGCCAATTCCCAGGCCCAGGGCTGGGGGCAAGCGCTCTGGTAGATTTGTAGAAAGGTGACCAGTCTCAGGGCGGCAGTCATTTTCCTCCCCTCCCTTGATTCTGTTCCCTCAGGAAGCCACTCTGCAGGGACCCTGCAAACCTTGGGAAGGGGGACAGGGACAAGATGTGCACTTAACAGGCTCAGTAGGTCCTGCAGCTGCTGCCACACTCCGTATCTGTGATAGCTAAGCAGCTGCCATAACCGCTTTGGAACCTGAACGAGATAGCAGCCGCCAAAGCCTGCTGGTTCCAGTTGAGCTTTTTTGTGTGTTTCGCTGTGTGCGTGCCTTATTTGAGGAGGGGCAGAGAGAGAGATTTTTCTTATTTATAGCTTCAGAAAATGCATTTGGTTTTTCCAAAGGTAGAGATAACTGCACAAATAGAAATGTTAAGGGTGGAACTCATAAGGGCTGAGGCAAATGAGGTTCCCGAAGTATGAAAAGTAAAGAAGAGGGAATTAAGCTACTGTATCCTTTTGTAATGCATAGTAGGTACACACACACAGAAGTTCAGGCAGATACTGATGGATACTGGTGCTAGCAAAGGAAGTTCACCTGAGTTACAATAATAAATATTTGAGTGCTATTGTTACCCTCTAGTTCGCTCTACATGAACGGAATGTTCTCTTCCATCATGAAACAGATTCGGCTCTGGTCTGACCACAATTTTCCGCATTGTTCGTGCCCCTGTGGAGAGATGTACTTCCAGACGGCCCCTGTTGAGGAGTATTGCATAATAGGCCTGCAAAGGCAAGTGGTTATTGAAGATTAAACAGAAGTCTCATTTATGACTTAGCTTTAGAGATTCCCTAGCAGAACCACAGGCTCATCTGCTCTGAGAATTTACCTGAGAAATTAAGACTTTTCTCAAATGGTTTTGAAAACAGCTGGAAATAGCTTTCTAATAAGTTACCATTTTTGCTTGTGAGATGATCTGGAAAGTGGATATATTAATATAGCAGTTCTCTGCAAAGCAGATTTGTGATGCTGAAAGTAACAGCTGTGCTTGCGTTTGTCCTCTAGCTTACAAAACCCATCAGGAGACAAAGGGTGTCAACAAAATCCCTGTCCCTTATATTCACAAGTGGATAGCTAGCTTCTGAGAATCAGGACTGACTCTCAACCTTGTGGCATTCTGAGTATTTAGACTGCAATTTGTTCTCTGAGCTGGTGGAATAGATTGCTATCACAAACATGTAACCTGCCTCCCACATTTAGAAAGAAGGAAGATAAATTTTCATCCACAAACGTGTCTACTTTCTTCTTCCTACTGTTACTATAGCAACCAGTGTGGTTTTGATATCCCATCACGAACCCCAGGGAACCTAAATGCAGTCCTTATCCCTAGAGCTGATGCCACGTGCTCTTCCTTTCTTGTGGAGTATAGGAGCACGTGACGCACAGTGATGGCTCAGTTCTCCATGAGTCATCTGTGGTGGTAGTGACAGTTTCCATCAAACATCATCACGTTCCAATAATTTACTAAATCATGTATGTAGTTACATGTCCTCCACAAAACATTTTGAGGATCTGGATAAGTACTCACCATCTGTCAAAGGGAAATCACAAACTACTCACTCAATTAAGAATTCCTTAGCTCATGGATTGTTTGACATATCAAACCCATTTAGCAGAACAGAATCACAAATAACTCTATGGGTATCAAAACTGTTAGCTTTGAAGTATAAAACATGTCAATTTAACCAGCACTGAATCTAAATCTAATTATGTCTATCAGACTTACACTATTTAACATTGGGTCCTTCTTCAGATAGCATATACTATGATATTTTTAAACTAGATATGAGTTATTAAAATGTTAAAACGCTAAAATGTCATCTTAATTTATACTATAGTACTTAGTGTTTTCTTATTGTAATTGTTTTAATAGGAATCTGTTTTATTTTAGGCGCTATCCTGAAAGCTGGTGATTCACATTCATTCTTTTGTCTTGAGGGGGAGAAATTTGGAGCCAGTAGGTAGTGTTTAAAAATCTGGCAATGATGAAGGAATCAAGTATCCTTTAGTGGAAATCTATTTCAGAATATTTGATCTGGTCTTCTTATTATAACTAGCTTATCATTTGCAATAGTGAGAAAAAAGTTTATTTTTCAAGATAAAGAAAAAAATTTAAGAAGGCATTTGTATTTTATATTTATTTAATGCTTATTATATGTAGTAAGAAATGAAATAAAATAACACTTTTCTCCTTCTACTCTTCAAAAATATTTTTATTATGACTATTTGATATATTCTTCACAATATGAGTGATATACATGTAAATGATGAAGCTGTATTAACACTGTACAATAAAATGAATACCTGTAAATCTACCACCAAATTTCAGAAACAATACCATTGCATCTCTTATGAGTTTCTTTCTAATACCATCTCCTTGCTTCTCCATCTCAGAGGTAACCACAAATGTGCATTTTATGTTTATCATTACCTTACTTAAAAAAAAAAATTTTTTTTTTTTGAAATTCACATGTGTCTGTTAACAATATGTTGTTTAGTGCTACTTGTATAACAAATCTACAAAAATGGTATCATATAGCACATTTTTCATTTTTATTTATTTTCTATTTATTATGTCGTTATGTTTAGTTATAATTTATTCCTTTTTCTTATTCCTTGATATCCCGTTATGCAAAAGTGCCACAGTTTGCCTCTCTGTTCTCTAGCTGATGAATATTTGGGTTGTTTCTAGTTTCTCTGCTATTATAAAGAATACTTCCATAAACATTCTTGTACAAGTCTTATTATGCACATGTGCAAAAACTTGGGTCTGTACCCAGGAGTGGAATTGTTGGTTTGTAGAGAGTATGCAAATGTTCAACTTTAGAAGACAGTGCCAAATTGTTTTCCAAAGTTGCTTTAGAAATTTACTTTTTCTACCAGCAGTGATCAAAGGCACTCTTTGATTCACATCTTTCCAATACTGTTCTTTCTAATACTATAGCAACCAGTATGTTTTGATATCCCCTTATAAACTGCAATGAGCTTTTCCCCTTTTGGGGACAAGGATTGTATTCCTTATAGATTATACATACTGTACATTTCCAGACCAAGGCTTGTGTTTTGTGTTGTTTGATGACCAAAAAGTTTAATTTTAATGCAGTTCCACTTATAATCTTGTTTTGTTTGATCAAGTCTTCTTTTGTTGAAGATCAAAAGTTATCCCAGTATATTTTCTTCTAAGAATTTTAAAGATTTTTGTCCTTCCATATTTAAGACTTTAATTTATTGTGAACTTATTTTTTGGTTTGATATGAAAAAGAAATTTAGTTTCATTTTTTCCATATGAATAACTAATTACCCTGAAGTCATTCACTGAACAGTTCAATGTTTTTTTTTTAATGAAATGCAATGCCACTTATTGTCAAATGCTGTTTCCATCTGTGCTTGTGTATTTTCAGCTCTTTCCTATTTGCACAGTTATACATGAATTAACACGATAGTTCCACCATACAAAACTCTACCTTTCAATGTGCTGCTATCTGGTGGAACAGCCCCAACTACATTATCCTTCTCTTCTAGGACTTTCATCCTTGACAGAAATTTTTGAATAAGCTGTCATGATTCACAGAAAAATAAGGTGATATTTTTATTATAATTGAATCTACATATCATTTTGGGGAGAAATGACATATTTTAAATATTGAGTCTTTACTATCTTCATTAACATGTTGACTATACCAATTTATTGACTATAATCATTGAGAAATACTTTGATATCATTCAATGAAATTTTATAATTTTCTCCATATAGGCTTTGTGCCTATTTTGTTATAATGATTCTTAAATTATGTATTTGTTCTTATTCTTGTTCTTGTGCTATATTTACTTGTTCTTTTCTTACTATGCTAAGATCAGTGCAGTTAAAATAATCATCCATTTCTTGGGCTTGATTTTATGGCAAATGTTTATAATGTCTTTTTTTTAAAATCGGGAATACTTGTTATAGTTTATTTTTAATAGATGGCTAAGGAAGTTCCTTTCTCGTAGTTTACTTAAGTATTCTTTTTAAAATCATCAATGACTGTTAAATTTTACCATGTTTTACTATCTATTGACAAGATTATATGATTTTTCGATTTTCTTTTTTTTTTTTTTTTTTAAGTTGGAGTCTCGCATTGTCGCACAGGCTGGAGTGCAATGGTGCAATCTCGGCTCACTGCAACCTAGGCCTCCTAGGTTCAAGCAATTCTCCTGCCTCAGCCTCCCAAGTAGCTGGGATTACAGGCAACTGCCCCCATGCCCGGCTAATTTTTTTGTATTTTTAGTAGAGACAGGGTTTCACTATGTTGGCCAGGCTGCTCTCCAAATCCTGACCTTGTGATCCACCCATCTCGGCCTCTCAAAGCGCTGGGATTACAGGTGTGAGCCACTGTGCTGGGCCGATTTTCAGATTTTCTAATATTAAACCACTTCTGCATTCCTGAAATAATCCAAATTACTCGTGGTTATACATCTTTGGGTTCTATTTGCGAATATTTTGTGTGAGCTTTGCATTTTTTAGAAAAATAAATAAGGTTTGTTACATGATATGATTGATCACTAAATGTCACATGCTAAAATTGATTTTTAAAACACATAATCACAAATAACATGATCTGGTTTACAAGGGTATGTACATACTTAAGGACATATTTATAAAGTATTCTGTTCTTTTGGTCATGGCAGACAAAGTAATTCCTATGAACCCTTTCACTGAGAAAAACTAGATTAAATGCAAAATTACATTTTAAAAAATGTGACTGAAGGTATTAAAGAATACCAAGGCAATAAGAGGTATGATGCTTAAATCTGGGCATTGGAGGGATTGCTTTTAACATAATCAAATGGACAGGGGATATAAATACTAAAGTTTATGTCCTTGCAAAATTGATACTCTTTTTTAAAAAATGTTTTGAGACAGTCTCACTCTGTCATCCAGGCTACAGTGTGGTGGCATGAATAGCTGAATAGCAATCCTGAATAGCTGGGACCACAGTCGTACGCCACCATGCCCAGTTAATTTTTAAACATTTTTGTAGAGCCAGGGTCTTATCATGTTGCCCAGCCTAGTTTCAAACTCCTGGGCTCAAGCGATCCTCCTGCTTCGGCCTCCCAAAGTGCTGGGATTACAGACATCGGCCTCTACACCTGGCCGGTTGATATTCTTTAAGCTTTAACATCCTTGAATGCTATTGGGCTACAATTGTCCCTGTCTGTGTTGGTTGTGTTCTACTTGCTTTCTCCCAGGTCCATTTTCTGCCCTTCTTTGTGTCCAGAGAGGATGGGATGAGTCAGGCCCAACAGACTATCACTTCAGCTTGCAACTGGGAAACTGATCTTAGAGGAATTTAAATTTAAGGGACCGTAGGTGAATATCTACAGATTTGGTAAGGAGTTGGACTTGGAGACAGTAGAAATTAAGATAATGTGAATATGTTTTAAGTTGTCCTCTTTACATATGCATATGTTAAACACATAGGAAATATAGGTGCAAATATGAGTGTGACTTTGCACCTGCAATTGATCAACAGGAACATCCTAGAGAAGACAGTTGTCCTGGGGAGATGATGCGAGTGAAATAGGAGGCCAGCATGGAAAAATGGAATGTTTAGTCCTTGCTAGCCAAGACAAGAGCAGAAATAAATGATGCAAAACTAAAGATATAAAAGCAAGTTAACTGTTTTATATAAGCATTAGGGAAAATGCATTATCAGCTAGGTGTCAAGGTACCTGTCCAGTCTGCCTTCGTTTTCTCCTAGGTGGTGCTGGTGTCCCTCCACTTCCCAAAAGAATGATGCCAGACTCATTCTTGGTGCTGAAGGACAGGTTGATTTCTGTTCCTACATCAATTGGCACAGGGGAGAGCTCCACAAAACCAGGCTTAGGAAAGCTAACTGTGTAAACATTCTGTGAGTAAAGGAAAAGAAGAGTAGACACCATTAGAAATAAAAATTTAAATAAATTCTCCATCTCATTCACCCTCGTCGATGTACTTAATGTGATTATGAAATAGATCATAGTTTTAGAAAGCAGGAAAACCCACAGTTACATGGAAAACTTAAGAGCAGTTGAAGAAGTATTATTTCTAGTTATATGATAACTTCAAATCTACTAAGCAGTTTGTGTTAAAATCACAATTATAGCATCTACTTTTATTCCAGAACTTTTGATTTTAAATATAGAAGATTATCACTGTTAGATAACTTTTTTTTTGTTTAAACCAAAGATTTAAGCCAAACTGACACACAAGCAGGTACATGTCTATCAATCTCCCTAAGTTTCCCTTGAAAACACTACAATTAGTATCTCTTGAATAAACTCTATCACTTAATTGTTTATGTTTTACAGATGGGTATGACCATTATCTGTGTCTGCATTTTTCCCCAGTGATAAGACCAAACCTTAAAAATAAATAAACCAAACACCGCATAGTCTAGTTTTTCCTCAAAATTAAAATAGTACCATTGTCCTTGCTGAGTATAAAGTTAAAACGGTTACATTTCAAGTAGAAATGTAAATAAGGTGCAAAAGGGAGAAAATCAGCTCCCCATCTCAATCTCCTCAAAGCTGTGCAGAAGCATATAGCTTTCTATAATTCATTCATTCATTCATTCGTTCACTCTTTCATAACCTTGCCCTCTTCCTCTCTCCTCCTCCCTACCCTTCAAATGAATCTTGATAGACACGCTCATTCCTAATGTCTTTTTTTTCTTACATATGTGGAGGATATCACTCTCTCAGTAAATGTAGATCATCACTTTTAATGGCAGGAGGACTTTCCACTGTATGAATTTGCTAGTATTTATTTAAGCAAGCCTACGTAGTTAGGAATTTACAGTGCTTAAAATATTCATTTTTAAAGTCCTAGATTTTGTAGGAGTAAAAGCAAAGAATCCTTTAATGTAGGCTATTTTCCTCCCACAGTGTTTCAAGACCAGTTAAATGACACAAGAGCTGGTAAAACGTATAATCTGTTTTCTATTCCAATTTTCAAATCATGGAGTTTTAGATAGTTCAGATAAAACTACTGTGCAGACTTTTCAATATTTATCCACATCAAATTTCTGCCTCATATTTTAGTTGCAAAATAATTCCTGGTTACTGAAAAATGCCTTTACGGAATCGTAATTTCCACGTGCAGAGGCTATTCATTTTCCGGACAGTTTCCATCCTCATGTATATATCTTTTGAATGTGAATGAGAGTTAGGCTTTGAAGATTAAAATTCTCAGTAAAACTTCCTTTAAGAAGCCAATATGGGTCCTTACAGTTTTAGTTCTTAATGTATTTTCCCTTTTCTTATTCCCAGACTTCTCAGAGTGGGTGTCTATGGCCATTTCCAAATTGGGGCCTGTAGCTGTGAACAATGAAGATCTTGAAAGTTCTATTCCAGTCTTTAAACCTCATCATTCACGTGGTGGATTCACTTTTTTCTTTACCCACACTTTCCCTTCATTTCCCTAATTCTATTGGAGTGGTTTAAGATACTTTTAATTAGAAGAAGCAGCCGAAATGAATAATTGTATTACAGTAGGATAATTTAAAATGTATGAGAATGACATATTTAACATTTTTGTTTTAAAAACAAGCTCATCATTATTGAGTTTCTATAAAATTCTTGCTAATATTTGCTGTTGACCATTGACTCTTGCTTATCAATATTTTAAGAGAGTAGAGCTATGGCCGGGGTCTTTCTCACATATGGGTCAGTGTCAACTGAAGAAACAGTGCAGAATAGTTAAATGAAAATAGGGGAATGCTAGGATGCTTTAGCATCAAAGAAGAGTTACTGAGGATATCAGCTAACAAAGGACTTTGCAGGCATGTCAAACACAAGTCTTTGCAGAGTTGGTTGCCACAGGTCCCAGTCTACGTTATTTCAAAGACAAGGGGGCTAGACTTCAAGGTTGTAGACAACAGACTATGCACTAATGGTTATGGTGTAAATTACTGCTTGCTACTTGTGTAAACTCGAATGGTTCCAGAAAAAATGTAAGGTTGCTAATAAAGCTATATGCAACACATAAAAGTAAAATAAATTTAAAATGAATGACAAAAATGAGGAAAAGGGAAAAGTAGTGTTGGAAAAAAAGAGAAAAACAGAAAAGAGATTAGTATTACTGATATGTGCCATGAAGAGCTACACACATTTGGGAAATTGGATCACAATTCTGGGACTTCATAATCCCATTTTTTATCATGGTAATTTAGAGAATGCTTTAATCTTGCTTTAAGAGTAGGATCAGTAGAAATGTAAAATATATTAACAAAAGACTGATCCTTGTAGGAGCAGCCACACTAAGTAAGTGAAATCTGATATAAATGTGTTTAGAGAACTGTCAAGAACAGACCAACCTCCAGGGAACATCCTTTGGTAACACCAACATAATCGGGACTACTGAGTATATTGTACGGCGTTCTTGAAATTTCAATATCTTTGAGGCAGCCGGAATATTTCTTCAAATTTACTTCTGGCCTATTGAATAGTCAAATGGAAAGCAAAAGCAGTATCATTAGGGTGATGGCAGTATAGTCTCTGACAATTGGAAGGAAGCCTTATGGAGCAGACACATGCAGGCACATGTCTATCAAACTGTGCACACGTGTACCCAGCAAACTCTGGTTTCCATTATCTACTGGTTGGTCTAAGTGGATGTGAATATTATCTTGCAAAAGGAGTCTTTTTGTAGTCCTTCTTCTCCCCTTTAACAATAATCTCACCCACAGCATTTAAACATGAGGTACAGGAATTAACTGACTTCTTATTAATGCTTTATATGTGTAATGAAATAAGTTTTTTTTTTTTCACCAAAGAGAAGATAACTGTGTAGGCAGCATAAACAAACTATACCACAAAAAGTTTTTAAAAACTTTGCTCAAAAGTTAGAAAGAAATCTGAAAATGCTTATCTTGAAAAAGATTTTTTTTTTTTTTTAATTTGAGGCTTTTTCTTGAGAGATAGCTGAAAAATAAGATAATATTACGTATCTCTTTAAGGCTTTTAAGTAAAACAAAGTCTAAGAAACATTCTTTTGGATTACATAGTTTAAAAACAGATGTTTAAAAATTAGGTTTACTGGCTGGGTGTAGTGGCTCATGCCTGTAATCCCTGCATTTTGGGAGGCCAAAGAGGGAGGAGCGCTTGAGGCCAGAAGTTCAAGACCAGCCTGAGGTAACACAGTGAGACCCTGTCTTTGCCCTCCCCTCCAAAAAAAGTAGCTGGGCATGTTGGTGTGTGCTTGGAGTCCCAGCTACTTGGAGATGCTGAGGAGGGAGGATCTTTTGAGCCCAGGAGGCTGAGGCTGCAGTGACTTATGATCATGCCACTGCACTCCAGCTTGGGCTATAGAGTGAGATCCTTGTCTCAAAATAAATACTTTTTTTTTTTAAAACAGATGAGTTTAGTTTACAGATTGACCCCAAAGTCTGTATTCTATATTAGAACAATAACAAAATAAAGCAACCAAATGCAAAAACCCATACATTTTTTCAATAAATTTGAAAAATGACTTTTATACTCAGTCTACACTTGAATGTTTACTTTTGCATACGACTTCATAAAATGGGGCAAGTGTGTCAGCAGATTAGAAAATGAAGTCCTTGCCCTTGAGTCCAGATGTTGCAAGTGATCTGAGTTCTCCAAGACTCAGTGTTCTTATATGTGAAATAGGCACGATAACAGTAATCATAGTATCTACATGATCAAGTTGCAAAGGTTTAATAAATTAAGGAGTAGCATTGCGCACAGTAAGTGCTCAACAAACAAAGGCTATCAGAATGTCAGTGATGATGATACTTCTTTAATTATAACAGTGCTGTTCCACAGAACTTTCTGTGATGATGGATATTGTCTGTTCTGCACTGTTCAAATCAGTAGTTACTAGCCACATGTGGCTGTTGGGACTTGAAATGTAGCTTGTCTCAATGAGAAACTGAATATTTATTGTTATTTAATTTGACTTAATTTACAACTAAATAGCTACTGTGACTTGTGGCTACTATTTTGAATAGTGAAAGTATACAGAAGTGAAAAAGATAATTCTTTATGTGGTGTTAATCAGCATCGGTAAAAGCTGTCCAGTAGGCATCAATATATTGTAGTTGATAGGGTGATGATTAATTCTCTCCTCATTGTCCCATGATGCCAAGTTCCTTTTTTATCTTAAGGAAAAACACATAGCATGAGGAAAAATAGGTGGAGAAACAAATTAGACCTTGGCAGTGTATATCAGGTGATTTATTTCATGTCTGTTTCCACCCCCAGCTCCTTTCTGGAACTTCTTTATTTTCATTGATAAGTTTTCCTTGTTCTCAAGGTTTTCTTTTCGTTCAGTCAGTTGGTTATTATAAAGAACATGTCCAACTGTAGGGCGAGAATTTCGCTTATATTTTTCTTGCATAATGCAAAGAGAATGGTGAATTTCATTAACAGTGTTCACTTGCTTCCATATTTTCCTTTATGGAAAGACTGATTTATCACCATGTTTTTCAGAGGTCTTGTTAATAAAGTAAATCACCCCTATAAGTTACATAGTTCATTGTTTCATAGAAACACAAAGAACCATTCCAAAATATGATTTAGCAACCTCAATATTAGGACAATTACAGGGGATAAATAGTCACATAAGGTGACCGGACTCAATGGTAACAACGGGTCTCTGTTTCTTGAGGGTCACCACTCAAAGGCAAAATTACAAACCTACACAATGCCATCCTAGAGTTTTATGAACATATATTTCTAAGAAAGCCAGCCTTCACTTTTTAGCTATCTCAGCAAGTGTAGCACAGGTGGTCTTACAACTGAATCATGATAAAACGCATGGTTTATTTTCCTCTACTTTCATTTCTGTATATTCTATTCCTTTTATTAAAAATCTAGACTTGGTTTTAAAATTTTCTTGGATCAGTTTGGCTTTATTATCTTCTTTCCAGAAATCTGGCACAGCTGGGCTCTGAAATGCCAAAACACCAGGCTTTAGCTCTAGCCCGAGGATACCAGCCCTGCACATCTCCGAGGTTTGGTCAGCCATTTATGGCTGTGAGGCCCATTGCTCACAGCTTTTATGCAAATGCTAGTAAGAATTAAAATGCTCCTGAGAAGCTAGAACTATCTCACACTTCTTTACTATTAACACAAATACTTATTTTAAATATAGTATTTCCAGAGATTCCTTCATCTGGCACCATAGCTAGTTTTAAATAAACATGTCAATACATAAACAGCTTTGACAAGAGGTGCAGAGGCTGTGTAAATGTTTGCATATCTGCAGGTCTGCAAAAAGCAAGAAGACAGTGGTAAGCATGTGAGAGCACAGTTTGATTCTTCAGCAGACAGCGTGGCACTAGGGAGGCCAGGGCCCGGGGTTCAACCCAAGAGTCCATTTCCTGTGTTCCCCAGAACTAGACTGTGTACCAGAAATTGACCAGCTGCCTTTTGAGTGTGTGCTGCTGGTTACCAGGGGCACTCTGCCCAGATGTTTGAACAAGTGAGCAGAGCAAATCTCATCACTGCTGGTGAGACAACTCAAATTGCAGCCCAACTGATGGTGGGTAAGCAGCAGAATGTTGGCCAGCAAGGGGCAGCAGGAGAACTCTCACAGAGTGCACGGCTTGCTCGTGAAACATACTATGAACAAAGCAGTACTGGTGTTGCTCTGTTTCTGCACGGCTGCTTTATCTAAGAAGCCACATTTACCCAACCCATGCACTCGAAGAAGGCATGCATAAATTTAAATTTTACCTTGCTTTCATACTAGGTAACGGGAAAGAGGGGGAAAAAAAAAATAAAAACAATTTACTTATAATTACATTTTCATTTAGTAAAACAATAAACTTTAATCATAAATCTTTAAAAAGATCATTTCACAGGGATCTACAAAGGAAAGAAATGCAAAAGCTCCAACAGAACTAAAAATAGATATATGCCCTTGACGGCAGTGAAATTAGAATCAAAATATGACCATAGCTCACACTATCAACTTGGAAAATTTTTACTTTGAAATATGAATTTAAAGTACTTGTTCTTATCAATCTAATAAATGGGAAATGTACAATGTCACTATTCTGTAGTGTTCATGAATGGCTTATAAATATTGCCTCTCAAAGAGCTTGAGCTTAACAATGCATGTAAAAATAATTTGTTTACCACATCTTTTGCACTTTGTCATATTGAGAACCTGTCTGCAGGCAAAATAGCAGGTAACTATGAATGTTTGGTTCCTTTATCAATCACAAACATATCTCTAACAGCTGTTTTGAAATAATGTACCACACTATGGAAATACTATACTGTAATTATGCAATGCTGTACCATGAAAGTAAAAACATTTTAGTGATAAAGATTCATTTAACAGATTCAGATTTATAAGATTTTATAGAATTTAACAGGCATGCCTTTATAGGTAATTCCTAAAATTATTTTATGATAATTAAAATCATTACTAGAATAAATGAAGCTAGATTTGAATAACCTTAGTTTGGCTGTATTTAATTCACTCAATAATATATAGTTAATGATCTTGTAAAGCAAATCTTAGATCTGAACAACCACTGGATTCCTAGTGAATTTTTCCACTGGAAAAATTCTGGGATTTTTCCAATCATAATCTGTCTTTTTGGAGTAGAAACACCTAGACAGAAGTTTTATACCCTTTAAAAACTACCAAACTAATTAAACAAAACAAAAAAATTAAAAACATGGTAGTCTGTAATAAACTCTTATGGTTTAACCAAATCAGTTAATCCCATTCTAATTAGAGTTTAATTAACATTTATTGAGCACCAAATACCATCCTTATAGACTATCTTATGTTTTATAATGAGCAGTAAATTAACTACATAGCACGTGAGTATTTTCTGACATTTTTTAGTTACTTTATTTTTTGAACTAACTAAATTAGGAAGCAAATGTGTCTCCCCATACCGCTAGCTAAAAAGCATATGTGAAATTAAAAAAAATGTTGGCATGGGCATGAGAACAACTAATATAGTTCTTGTATTAGGCATATGGGAAAGCTCCAATACACCATTATGATGCTAATGCTTAGCAATAAAATAGGTTATACTCATAGCATCCTGGAACACTGACTAATTTTCAGAACACTAAGCAATGTCAGAGTGCCATTATCTCCAGTGAATGTACAAGAAGAACAGCAATTACAAGATTCATATTCAACTCTGGCTTCTACCTTTAATTACTTTCATAATTCTTTTCAGCAGGTGCATATAAAGGAAACAGCGACTCCAACCCATCTCTTCAACAAAGATGTCAAATTAGTCCTTTGGTTTCTAAATCCTGGTGTTGTTCTAACATGCAACATGATGTTTTTGATTAAGCCTTTCTGCAACCAAGGGTTATATGACATTCCTATTGTAATTAAGCTTCGGAACTCTAGTGAGCAAAGTGGTCATTTAATTAAAACTTAATCCTTAGCTTTACCTATAAACTAAATTACCTCAAGTTTCTCAGTGTTGGCAGGCCACCAAAATATATTTTGTCATCTGCTTTCAAGTCAAGACCAAAGTTGTTTCCAGAAGATGAAGTTGCTATGTTCTCCTCCTGATTAGTATCTATATCTACAATCGATATGTTGGCTATAAAGGAGATAGAACATTTAACATTTTATTTGAGCAATATCAACCACATCTGTATCATCATTATTACTTCAAGACAAATTTGGTTTAATTCGAGAATTAACATTGACTTTCTCAAGCACTTGCACTATATTTAGCAATTTAATAATTACAGAAATAACATCAATAAAATACATTATTAAACTATCCCCCAAAGAGCATGAAAATAATAGCTTGAACATCAATGAAGGCAAACCAATGAAGATAAAAGAGATAAAAATAAATGGACATCAAAGATCCATTTGATGTAGTTTTCTATAATCTACATAAGTAGTTAGAAAATAAAGCAAGATTAAAAAATGCTAAATAACAAAGATATCTAATTAGGAATCAGATAATTAATTAGAAACACGTCTAATTTATGGCTCTTTCTGTAAGTTTCACTATCCACGAAACTGCTGGGATTTAGACTCATCTGCAAAGTGTTACTGTTGTAAAATATGGTTGTACATGCAAGTGGAAGGGGATGTTGTACACAGAAGTTGTGGGATCCAGGTCTACTATAAATTACATTTTAGACTGGGATGCTAAGTGTTGTGACAGAAGTATAGTCATCATGCCTTCCTGCTTTTCTTTTGGGTCTCTCAGGGTACTTTTAACGTAATGAAGATAAGAATTCAGAAATAGATAGAAAAAAGGAAAGACGAGGAACTTCTCTGTTCAAACTGCTTTGTTTAGAAAACAGACAGGAACTCCTTATCTCACTGATCTCCCTCACTACCGCCCCCTTCTTAGGGGTCAAGCTAGGTTTCTTCTGAATTACACGCTTTTCTACCACAATTCCTTGGATCCAGCCTTTAACTACTTCATATGCATCCTTGATGCATATTGACATCAGTTCCTTAAGATGACAGATTTGGCCTGTAAACCTTTATCTGATGTAGGATCCGAAATAGCAAGGGTTTGAAAGTGGGCATTTGAACCAATGGGTTATAAGGGAATTTCTAAATGTTTATTCTTTAGGATGCTGGTTTCTTGGATGTTCCTGGCTCAAATAAATATGACAAATACTGGGTTATACAAAGTTAAACATATATCTTCTTAATTTTATGGCTGCCCAGATCTTTCGGCATGCTAATATACAATGCAATGCTCCTAGAGAAGGACATAGAGCAAAAAGTATTTCCCAAATTTATTTGACCATGAAATATTATTTTCACTCAACCCATCATCTTTCAGAATCAGTGTTCTTTGGAAAACACAGAGAAACATCGAATTCCAAAATTCCCTTGAAGTTTATAGCTCTATCATTTCAAAAAGATGTATCTTCAGTAAAATCAAATACAATTGCCTTATTAAAAAAGGACCGAAATAAAATACACAAACCAATGAACACTTCAAACCAGACTTAAAAGCAAACAAGAAAAATACCTAAAAGAATAATTGTCCTACTAAATATAGTTAGCATGTTAAGATTTTAAAATTGAATCACCTTCACACACCTATTTTATTATGTTTGTATACATAGTTTCATACACATATATCTCCTTGACTGGACTGGGGGCTAAAAGAAAATAGATTTATAAAACTGTTTTCAAGACTTTTTCATACACATTCCTTTTTATCTAGATCTGCAAAGACATTTTCATATGGGGCTGTTGACTGGAAGATGAAAATAGTCTCTTTCTGCAGACCTGGTGGGTATTTTAATGGTGTCTGAAAATGAGATTCTGCCTCTCTATCACAGGCAAGCCAGTGACTGGAGGTAGTTTTCTTCCTTATCCATGAATGAATATATGCATTTTTAGAGATCATTCTAAGAAAAAATGATTAAAGAGCAGCAACACAATTGAACTGAAATTCACTGGCCCAAAAGGTAACTTTGGCAGAGAGACAGGATGGCATATTTTTACTGACTTAAAGGAAGTGCTTTGCTCTATCCTTCATGAGTGATAGCGATGAAGTGGGTTCTACCAGGAAATACTAGTAAATGCTAACGCTTGCTTTTATTTCATGCCCTATTTCTTTTCTTTACAGAATAGAAAAGTAGGCTATTAACACAAAATTTCTCAGTTGATGGGTTCAGATGTGATTTATAAGGAGGTAGGGAAATCAGGATTTTATTAAGTAATAGAGTAGGGACTTACCAAATATTTTATCATCAATGCAGAGTTGTTATAAGCTAAGTGTTTTTACTTTGGCTATTATTCTTTTTTCTCTTTCTTGATGCACTGAAAATCTAATTGAGTGTTCTCAACTTTGCTTCCTTATTGATGCATTTGGGGGATAGGGCACACTTGTGTCAGGGACTGTGGTTCTGTAACTGACTCAAAGAAGGTGGGGAACACTCCTGAAGGACTGTACTTGAATTTCAAGGGACACTGCTCTTGCCAACTAGTTAAGAATAATTCTGTAAAACAAGTAATCTGGTCACTGAAAAGGAGCAATGATCCACATTGCTGGAGCCTTATTTCAATTCCCCTCCCATTACTCTGTGAACTCTGGTCTTGCTAAAGTCCTCAGGGACCTCCCTATATCCAAACCCAGTGGAGTCCTTTTAAGCTTTATCCGAATCCATGTTTATGCAATATTTAATGCTGTTAGCATTTCCTTCCTTATGGGAAATTTCTTCTGGCTTCCATAATGTCAAGCTCTCTGGCTTTTTTTTACCTTTCATTCTCAATCTCCTACCCCGGGATCTATTTTTGAACACTTCTAAAATGTTGATGTTTTATAATATCCCTTCCTTTGCCCATCTCAGGTTTTAGCCATCTGGGCAAACTCAAGTTTATATCTACTGACAATGTATTGATGACTTAAATGTATGTATGCTTGGACCTGATTTTTGCCTAAAAATTCACTTTCAACAGGTGAGACACCATCATCTATATTTTCCTTGCGTACTTAAAGCTAAACATTCCAAATCAAAATAATTATCATCTAACTCCCAAATCTGTATTACTTAACTTACATTTTTATTGTTGATATTATGACCCCCCCCACCCAGTTTACTAAACTAGAGAGTCATCCTGACTTCTTCCTCACCACATCTAATCAATCAATAGCTTCACTAATTTCTTCTCCTAAATACCTTTAACATCTGTCCTACTTTTAAAACAGTTTTACTGAGGAATAATTAACATGCTATAATTTAAACCATGTTTATAGCATGCAATTTAATAACTGCATGCTTTAGGAGATATGTATACACCTGTGGAACCACCACCACACTCAATGAACATATCCATCACCCCGGAAGTTTCTTTATGCTCATTTGTAATCCCTCCTTTTTGCCTTTTCCTACATATGCCATTCACAAGTAGCATCCCTCTGCTTTCTGTGACTATAGATTAGTTTACATTTTCCATGTAATTTTATACAAATGTACTCTTTTTGTCTGCCTAAATTTGCTTTTTTGTCTGCTTATTTGGATATTCATCCATTTTGTACCTATATTAATACTTCCTTGTTTTTTATTGGTGACTAGTATTCCATAGTATGAGTATACCACAATTTATATATATCTATTTACCTGCTGATGGATATTTGAGTTGTTTACAGTTTTTAAGTAACACAGATAAAAGTAATGTGAGCATTCTGGTACAAGTCTTTGTATAAAAATATGCTTTCATGTGCCTTGGGTGAATAATTAGGAGTGAAATGACTGGTTTGTATGGTAGATGTATATTTAGTCTTTTAAGAAATGGCCAACCTCTTCCAATGTTATACCACTATATACCCTCAGCAGCAGCGTATGAGTTCCAGTGTCTCCACCTTCTGCCAGCACTGAGTATGGCCAGTCTTTTTAATTTCAGTCATTCTAATAACTGTGTAGTGGTATCATATGGTGGATTTATTCTGCATTTCTTTGATGTCAATTCCCACTGCAACTCTTACTTCAAGCATCATTTACCTCCTGCCTGGACTATTATTGAACCTAATTTTTCACTTTGTCTTCAGTTTGGTCTTCTGACAATATATCTTCCACATTGACACCTCGACTAATATACTTAAGTCGAAATTACCCTGTCACATCTCTACTTAAAATCGAGTTCATCAGGATGAACTGCAAACTCCTCCACATAGTTTAAACAGCTTCCTGTGATCTGGCCCTTGCCAACATGCCCAGCATTATCTTCTATCACTCTTTTGAAATTTAAACTCCAGTAATTCAAACTGATCGCAACATCTGCGCAAATAATCCATGTTTTTGTACATCTTTATCTTTTCATATGATGCTTTTTGGCCTGGATCGTCCTGCAACTGCTTCCACCTCTCCTACCCCCACAACCAAAAAAACGCCTTAGGGCTCAGGTAGTGCCTTATTTCTCTCCCTCCATAGTATCTCCCTTGGTATTTACTGTATCCTAAATGATACGGTAATTTGCTACTTGTGCAGCAGGTAAGTTACTCAAGGGTAGGAACCTTATGCATCTTCACTGATCCAGCATAGTATCTGATGTATAGTTGATATTTAATAAATGTGTCCTATAAGAGCTAATCTTATCAAAGCAGGTAGTAAGGTTATTTTGCCAAGCCTTTCTTCTTTTCCTTTTAAATTCAGATTTTACTGCTTTAAGTGTGATCTTTGGATATGCTACTGCAGGTCAAGGACCATATGCTTGTAATCTATTCAGATTGCATTTTTCAACTTTATATAAGAAGTCTGCATTTTTCTTTTGTGAATTATTTGTTTATAACATTTGCTTTTCCCATTGGGGCTTCAATGCTTTTCTTTTTATAAGGAAAAATTAATACATATTAACTGACCTGCTATAGTAATAAAATACTTTAAAAGTATCAGAGAAAATATAGAGGATATATGAGAATGCATGTGGAAAAACAGAACAGCTATAGTTTTATTATAATAAAAAATTTCACCTGTTTAATCTGAGAAATTTGTGGTGAGACACCAGAAATACAGAGAATGGGTAATAACCATGGGCAGGAGAAGGTAGATGTTCCCAGTCTAATTTGAGAATCAAAATTCTGAACAACTGAACTTCATAGGACTTAATTTCTTTTTAATGGTGACACCAGGGAGATACATTAGAGAAGTAAGGAGAATGATTCATGTCATTAATACCCAAAATAAAAGTGAGAATGACTGCTTGGTGCATTTGACAGGAATATTCAGAAAGGCAAAAAGCAATGTGAGTCTAGAGTCAATTTGAAAACCAAGGAGAAGACTTAAAAATGAGAAGATATCAGCCAACTGTGTCAAATAATTGAACTAGGAACCAGAAATGTAACAGAAGATACTGAGTAGGCTGGGATAAAGGAAAGTTCTTTCTGATTTCTGGACCACAAAGTAGTAAAAGTAACAGTAACAGTAGCTCTAGTAAAATCTGGAAAAATTAGACCTATTGGGGGAAGAACTTTCTGAATTGATGGAATGTTGGAGTTATAGTAAACCTAAAACATATTTTTAACTACTTTCAAATTTATATAATTCTGTAACTTGACCTTTGACTAACATTGATTCAGAGCACAGATCTTTTGGTTATTTGTTTTACTGGCTAGAATAAAAGTTGAGATAACAGACTGATCATGGAAATTAGCATTTCCAAGGTGACCATTTATAAAAATTGTTCTCCTAAGTTGTTGAATCATTTTATCCCTGTTTGTTACACTATACATTAACCAAGCATCTTATTATCTTTAGAGTTTATAGCATTAGCCAATTCAGCCTAGTGTTTTGAATGTCTTTATTTTTATTGTTTTAAAATTTTAGATTCAGGGGGTGCATATGCAGGTTTGTTACATGGATATATTGCACAAGAGTGAAGTTTGGGCTTCTAGTGGATCCATCACCCACACAGTGAACACTGTACCCAAGAGACTTTTTTTTTTTTTTTTTTTTTTTTGAGCTGGAGTCTCGCTCTGTTGCCCAGGCTGGAGTGCAGTGGTCCTATCTTGGCTCACTGCAAGCTCTGCCTCCTGGGTTCACACCCATTCTCCTGCCTCAGCCTCCTGAGTAGCTGGCACTACAGGCGCCTGCCACCACTCCTGGCTAATTTTTTTGTATTTTTAGTAGAGATGGAATTTCACCGTGTTAGCCAGGATGGTCTCGATCTCCAGACCTTGTGATCCACCCACCTCGGACTCCCAAAGTGCTGGGATTATAGGCGTGAGCCACCGCGCTCAGCCCAATAGGTGATTTTTACACTTTCACCCCTTTTCCTCCCTCCACCCTTTTGGAGTCCACAGTGTCTATTGTTTCCACCTTCACGTCAATGTGTATCCATTGTTTAGCTTCACACTTTGTAAGTGAGAACACATGGTATTTGATTTTCTGTTTCTGCGTTATTTCACTTAGGATAATGACTTCCAGCTCCATTCATGTTGCTGCAAAAGACATGATTTCCTTCTTTTTTTATGGCTGCATATTATTCCATGGTGTATATATACCACATTTTTTCTCAATCATCTGTTGATGGACATTTAGGTTGTCTTTTTTTCTTTTATAATGCATATCCATCTTTTTCTTCTTTCTTTAAATCTATTATTCTACTACTATAGAAGAGAAGTTGGTGGGGAGACACTAGGCTCACCAGACTCCGTAGCATCCTAGATTGTTACACATCTCCAAACTGCTGCTAAAGAAACTTTACTAAAGCACAAATCTTACGATATCACACTCTTTCTTAAAACTTGTACTATTCTCTGTATCCCTGTAGTTTTTAGGATAAAGTTGAAACTCACTCACTTAGCTCATATGTCCTCTTATGCACTGGTTCTGTCATCACTTGGCCCCTGCTGATAATTTCCTGCCAACATTTATCCATGTAGCTATGTATTCACTTGTAGTTACTAAACTAAAGCATTCGCCAGAGTGTGTTCAGCAGAATGCTAGTATTACAGGAATGGAAGGATTTCTCTGATTAAATAAATTTGGGAAATGCTGGATTAAACAGCGAAACATTCTTCTTATGGAACAACTGACTACACAGAGCTTCTGACATGCAAATGTGCCTTGTGCCTCTCTTACACAGGAACAATGTATGCAGCAGCACTCCAAAATAAAGAATTGTAAAGCCAGTTTTTGTCCCGTATGAGGGGTTTCTCTAGAGTTTCCTGTTGGAAATGCAGCTGGAAAAGGATGTGTTGTGCTCTCTGATGACTCCAGGCTTTCACACGACTTTCAATACTCTGAAATGTCCATACATGCTTTTCATCCAGCTAACTCCTCATCCAGCTTGTGCCTCAGGGGCACTCCAGTGGAAACCGACCTCTCTGTTTCACTCAAGTGTCTCTCTTCTGAGATTGCTCGCTGGCTACACACATCTCTATCAGAGCAATTAGCTCTCTAACCTCTAACCATTGATACTTGTCTATCTCCCCAATTTGATGCAAGTTCCTTGAAGGCAAGAACTTAGAACTTCATTTAGTTCTTACATGGAACTTAGAAGGTGCTTGGCAGATATGTATTAAATGCAGAAAGGGAAGACGGTACAAAGTTAAATTTAAATTTTCATGAAATGTCACATTGGCATTGGCAACATTAATTAAGTGTATTTATATTAGCAGAAGTAACGAAGTTTCATTTGCAGATATTGGTAATTCCATACTACACAGAATTATTGCAATTATATACTTAAAAAGCAATAGTACGACACTCAGAACTAATAGACTTGGATTTCTGTCTTGGTTGTGAGATCTTTTATATATATGTCCGTGACCACATAAAAGTTTGAGAACAAAATACCTGCTTATGTGATTAGGTAAAACAACATTTGGGGAAGTGTTTTAAAATGTCCCCGAATCATAACCATGTCATGTTACTATTGATCAATTATTTACTTGCATGCATACAAATGTTTGGCAATTTAAATGAGCAGAGAACTGATAACTATGCCCTACCACCCCTACAGATTCCACTGTGGGCCACTTTAAAGGAAACATCTTGACAGAATAGGGAGAAAAGGAAAGCACTCAACATTTTTCAAACATATTACAGGATATAATTTTGCAAGTTGTAAGACAGTTTTATGCTTTCAAATTAAGCTCTCAGTTTCAAAAGAAAATGATAGAGAAGCATTTGGCTCTTCAGTCAGTCATGTTTAACCCAAATCACCTATAATCTAAGCCAAAAAAATGACTGTATCAATTTTTCACTGAACTCGTGAGTAGCTAAAATGATAGACGGAATCTTCCTCTTGATCAGGTACATGTGCACTCTGGATTGCATGATTAAGGCCCATATTGCATTATTACTGTAAAAACTCACCGTGTTTTTGAATTCTTGACAGGGTGAATGATTTCCATTTCCCATCATTATGGTTTTGATTGCTGACAACAGAAGCCATTCCTGAACCCAGATCATAACTGACTTTTATGTGCCCATCAGTGAGCTCCACACTCATGAAATCTCTCTATTAATAGAGTAAACATACACCAGTGATTAGATACACAGAGAAATAGATGAGTGTTGGCTTTTTTGTGGGGTTTATATTAGGGTCTTGTGGCTAAATTGCTGAATATGTTGCTCTGTTACAGAAATACATTCTGAAAATAGAATTGGTGTTACTATTTTCTGAATTTTTGTGGTTGTGAGATTATGATGCAAATGGTCACCACCAAATTTCTAAGACATACTCTTTTGTTACAGTAGTAAAATGTGAGTTCATTTGAAAACACATTAAGTGAACCAAAAGGTATGTTCCCTGAAAGAATTCATTAAGAAATAATGACCAGAAAAAAATGAGGCCAAAGAATATTTAGAATCTCCTTTTCAACTTAGGTCTCTGAAAGAAGATTAAGGAAGCATTTTGCTGCTGCATGGCTCCATGCTGGGAAAAATTATTACCGGATGTATTGCTTAAAGGATTATGTGGGGAGCTGTACCGAAAATAAATAGTAATTAAATTGTGTCTGTGATTAAAGTTATTAGTGAAAATACATAAGCACTATCTGTATCACCCATTCTTGGCTGCCAGACAGCCATCCCAAGCTTTTTAGAAAATAACTGATAATTTTACCAATAACTGATAAAAGAAGCAAACACATTTTCAATCATGGAAACTCTTGCTATGCACATGATCTTTACCAGGTCTCGTGTGGCAAGATACATCAGGAGAGCACTCGAAGAAAATGTTCTGAACTTGAACATGACAGTGGAGATGTTGGGGTACCAGCGAATGGGGCGGCTGACCAATGCATAACCTTCTCCATCAAACTGAATAGTCCCCTCACTATCTTCCACCTGAGGACTGAGAAGGAGACATTTCACGTGAATCAGATAATATCTATTTGGTCTGTCATTATTCAACACATCATTGAATAGCAGTGAGATTATAGGCTGTTGTAGGGCAGGAAATATCTTAAATACATCTTCGTTCCATCCACATATCTCCATCTCTACTGCCACCGTGTTAGAATAAGTAAAAGCCATCTCTCACCTTTCATGAGGTGTGCAATAACTAAGTCATCAGTTTTTTTAAGTGCTTTATGTTTTGTAGAAGTACTTGGTAGTAGATAGTTATATTGAAGCCTAAGGGTGTCTTAGTGGTATTTGAGCAAAATGGTGGGGTTTCTGGATGGGCTGAGAATACATTATTACATTTCTTTTATATAGGATCCTACTCTCTCTCAATATTTGCCTTCCAATAAGTTTTTCTGGAACAAATTAGATTCAGACAATGAAGGAGGCCTGTATTTATTTGTATGTTTTTTATCTGTCTCCTTCACTAGAATGTGAATTTCATGAGACCATCTAAGAGATTATGGGCTAGGTCCCATGTCAGGCACAAACTCAAAACATCTAGTACACATAGTACAGTACTTGGATCCTAGAATCCGGTTGATGTTTGTGGAATGAAAAAGATTTTAGTATAGCAAATTGCCTCACAAAGAATATATATGTCTAATCAATATTGGGTGCATAATTAATGAATATCTAAGATAAGTCTTGTGAATACAACATTTAAAATATTTTTTCCAAACATGAGGCTATTTTTATGTATCTCTCTATCTACCTGTCTATCTGTCTGATGTTACTACGATTGTGGGGATATCTGCAGGAAAGAGTTGTGGGCTGGGAGTGGCTAAACACAGAGCTGTAGCTCCCCCCACTTCATTTAATTCATTAGCAAACACTAGAAGAAACAAGATAAGTCTGGCTTTGCATTGGTGACTATGAGATGAGAAAAAATATGAGTCCTTCAAGGTATATACTGTAATATTTCAACGTGGAATAGAATTATCCTATTCATTCTGAATACATTTACTAAAAAAAAAAAAACCTACTCTTTCATAATTAATAAACACTAAGCTTCTTAACTTGCCTTTCGTTTCTCTTTTGAACCTTGATGTCTGGTAAAGTTAGTACAGATTAATTATGCTATTTTGGAGCCACTATGTTCTTCCACATGTAACTCTAGTTAACAAGAACTAGGTGACTACTGGGGCTTAGTCTATTAAAATATCATTTCAATGCTCAAGTAACTACATTTTACTTGTAGCAGCTTTTTTCCCCCTTACTTTAATCTTAATGTGAATTTTAGAAGTGTGAGAAAAATAAGATACACTTTCAAAAATATCTTTGACAGATTACTCTTTCTAAAGCATAACAACAATTTTATCTCTTCTACTGACTATTGAATAAATGCAAATTTCTAAAACTGACATTCTAAGGTCTTTATGACATTTTCTTAGTCTACCTCTTTTAGCCTCATTTTTACATCTTCTCCATAAAATCACTCCTGCTCTTTAGTAGGAATGATTGCTCTTTATGTTCAAATGTGATAAGTGTTTTCCTGAAAACAACAAATAAATAAACAAACACACACCAGGAGTTCTCTGAAAATTATTCTAACAAATAACAGGGCTTATGGGAAAATAGGGTTGGGGCCGACCTCTAAAAACTTACACAACTATGTAATTAGAGAACTCACAAAACAATAACAATCCTGATCAAAGTATTAGCACAGCTCAAAACGACACACTAAAACATTAAAAAATATAGTATTATTTCAGTATACGTATCACTTCACCTTAAAAAGAAAATGCGAAGATAGTTTGATGGCAAGGGGTATGAGAAAAGGTTGACACTGCCAAGTGTTAGCAATGGGGCAAAAATGCACAATGACGGAAAACACATGGGCCATGAACATTTCCAAGATAGCGTGCTTGGCCAAATCAAGCGGAAGGCAGGCATATGGGTGAATGGGCACTGTGGACAGGCTGTGTTGTGGCACAGTACTTTGAGGTTGGTGTCTTCAGCTGTGTTGGTTTACTTTGCATTCAGCTACCGTTATGGGGTAGAAAAGAAACCATGATTATGCTGGGAAGAACTGTGTATGAACCTATGTGGCCACTGCAGCTTACCCGAATCATTCTCCCATTTGCCAGTCCTGTATGATTGGATTCACACTTGTTCTTTTCTAAAAACACTCCAGCTGCCCACTCTTCCTCCCTTTGCTCTTACTGGTTTCAGGAATTAGAATGTTCTTCACATTTCATCTGCTGTCTCCTCTTTTTGGACTCTTACCTCAGGTCAAGACCCATTTCAAACGTCACCTCCTCCATGAAGCAGATCATGATGCCCTTAATCTGATGTGGGCAATTGTAGTATACTCTGAATATGTCTTTGTAAAGGGATTTGTATTATGCCTGATATTTGAACTATTTAATATTTGTCTTTTCCTCCCTTCTTGGTTATGTCTCTTTATGGCTAGGACTAGGCTGTATTCATTCTAGTATCAAGAAGTTGTAAGTGTGAATCTCTGCAAGCTACAAAACACCCTATGTATATACAGGAATACTCTTATCAGAAATTAGCATAATGCTTTATATGTTGAAGCGCAAAATCTTTGCAGAATTGTTAATTAGTGATGTTATAGTCTCACATGACATGCACTGCTGAATGGATATTTAAATGCCTTAGATGTTTTGTTGATAATAGGCTTTTGAAAATCCTGCTTAGAAGTTTACCAAAAAAAAAATGCTTAGGGAAAAGTTGGTGTTTGTTTGTGAGTAGCAGAATATTAATATGGGCTTCATTGTCTTTCATGTATTGAACGAATTTTACAGAAAACCTTCCATGTTAGATTTTGTTGAAGATTATTGACAAAATCATCTTAAACAATGAATGGGTCAGGCTTTCAAGCTATCCTCAATTTCATGTTGACAAGTCCATGATGTCAAAAAGAAAACAAAGAGTTGGAAGTTAAGACTTTTAGATGGAGAATATTTTGGGGCTACTTTCTTCTATGAAACTGTAGAGATGTAGAGAAGGAAATGTGAAGTGTACTCTGTTAGGATTTGGGTCCTACAAACATATCTATGTCCTTTAAATGGAAAATAACACAAACTCCTTAGTACTTAATGGTTTCTGAGCTGCTGTTATGACATGTTAAGTCTGCAGGTATTTAAAGTATGTTTTATCGTTTTAATTTAATATAATAAAATTGCTTTAGGCTTGGGTGATCAGTGGGCTCTAAGATTTTTATGCTGAGAAATCCTCTACTTCTAGCTAAATATTTTATATCCTCTATTCATTTTTATATAAAAATGTTTATTCTCTACACATGCTTAGTATGATAGGATGTTAATATTTTCAAATTCCTATTCATTCTACCCTCTATCTTATAATTGAGGACATGTATTAGGAACTTTCCTCCTGGACTATCTCGGCCCCTTGTTCCCCTTCTCTCTTGAAGCAGAATCATTAAATCCCATAGGTTTCCACTTGAAGCGCTTGTAGGATCCTATGTGTCAATAAAAAAACCATAAAACCTGGGCTGGAGTTCTAATTTTGTTATAAACATAAACAGAGTGAATTCATGCTCAGGAAGACCTGAAACTTAATCAATTTGGGGAAAGCTCTCTGTAGGAAAAAAAAAAAAATTATAACAATGAGTTACTCACAGACACTAAAACCCCCCTCGACATGAAGGAACACTGGAGTGGAAACTTAACTGATTGTAGTCAAAATCTCTTACCTTTGCAAATTTTATAAAAACATATGACTATGCAAATGTACTGCTAGTGTACCTCCCAGGGCCTTGAAATATGCCTTCACAAATGCAAGCAGGGACTTGAAGATTCATTAGTTTTGGGGTAATTCCACCTCTGAGCATAATCGTTTCAAACCTGCTCTAAATCATCCACATGATGATAGAATATTATGCAATAAAAATTGAAGCTTTTATTATGCATAGGACAGATCTGGGAGAGTCCTCATCTCAACTAACCTCACAGTGCATCCTTTGCAGTCACCTTCTTTTTCTCGGAAATTCCACAAACCTATAGGTTTGTTGTCAAAGTATGTTTCTCCCATGCAGCCGGTGAATGTAATCACACGTACAGCATCAGCCTTCTGCAGAAAGAAATACCGTATTTGTTAGAATTTGGAATTTCACAAATAATCTTGGTTTATTCATGAGAGTTATTGTCAGCAGAAGCTAAAGTGATCATTATCCATTCTTTCTGATATTTTGGCATATGTACATATTCATCTTTTCACCATATTATATCTATATCCTTAGAGCTACTCCAGGATGAGTCAACAACAGGGGAAAAGCTCAACTATGTAATCAATGAATGCTGATTACATTTTGCTATACCAGTTTTCATCATCAGTAAATAAACACTTCCTAGCTTCTTACTTTAGGTGAACTGCTGACCTTCTCCACAACTCTGTTCTTTTGTCTGCAGTGTGGAATTGTTGTGAGAATAAAGTTAGATAATTTATTTATGGCACCAATCTCAGTGCCTGACATACAGAGGGTGTTCAATAAATGCTAATGCTCCTACTTAATTTTCTTTGGGCAAATTTGGGCCATGCATACACAAAGATTTTTCCCCTGAGATCTGAAGAAAGGGTACATGCTGATGACATAGAAGAGATTTTGTAAAAGCACTTGTTTAAATCACTCTATGGTAGTGCTGTTCTAAATTTTTAAATTTCTGTTCACAGCCAAGAAGATTTCGAGTTCAAGGGAATGAAGAAAAAGTAAGCAATTTTGTAAGAAAAGAGACCACGTTGGTGTTGTTTGCTTGTATACACAGCACGGGGCCTGGAGTCAAATAGAGAATCAATAAATAATCTGAACAAATTCAATCCTGGTGTCATTTTCACAGGAAAGGTCTTAGGCTTGATGCACAATCATGAAGACAGAGAATGACCTGGTCCCTCCTAGAGAAGTTTGTTGTAAATTTAAACAACTGTTTAGGCGTTGACATATTACAAATGTCTTGGTAAATGACAGATCACATATATGATGGTGCTTCCATGAAATTATAATACTGTATTTTTACTGTACCTTGTTTATGTTTAGATACACAAATACTTACCCTGAGTTACAACTGCCTCCGGTATCCAGTGGAGTAACATGCTGTACAGGCTTGGAACAGTAGGCTATACCATAGAGCCTAGGTGTGTGGTAGGCTGTGCCATCCAGATTTGTGTACTGTACACTCTATGATGTTTGCACATTGAAGAAATTGCCTAATTCCATCTTTTTCGGAATGTATTCCTGACACTGAGTGACACATGATTGTACTATATTCTGGTGCCTATAACTTTAAAAACTTTGTGCCAAAGTGAACCCATATCTACTCAAATTATCTAGGAAAAACAGTGCATTGACTCATTTGGTTTTCAGAACACATGTAAGAAAACGGTTACTGACTAGTTAAAATTTTAAATAGTAAAATCAGTTACTGAATAGTTAAAAATCATAGAGTGTACAGTACTTGCACAAATCTAGATGGTATAGCTTGCTACACACCTAGGCTGTATGGTATGGCCTACTGCTATAGTTTTAGGTTAAACCCATCAACATGTACATTTCCCATTGCTGTGACCACGTGTTGCACAGCCTTATAGAAAGACTGTTGATCGGAGCCCCTGACTTGCACATTGGAGTCGTCCTTGCAATGCTCTGTCATCAGTCTGAACCTCTTAATTTTCTAGAGATTGATTATCCTACTTGTGAATTCTGCTTGCTTTCTGCTTCTTCTCGCATCCTGAAAAGCTATATTTGAGAGATTTTCCTGCTCATTTGAATTCTCATCAGCAAGTTCATTTAGTTGTTTTCAGCTTTTGGTTCATGTTCTGGTGTGTCAGGAGCCTTGAAATTCTTGGCCAAAATGATTTCTTAAGGTTTTCTGTGGATTTCATTTGTTCATGTTTTCTTCCTTTTTCTGAGACTGACAGAATGCTGCTTTTGTACCAATTACATTTGCATAATAATTATTAAGATACAATTTAAGGTGTGATGACCACATCTCAGTTATTTGCCATATATTTTATACACACAGTCTCACTATTCACTGTGGCAGCGAAGCAAGATGTTGCGAGTGAAGACTATTGTGCCTGTTAACCTGTGTTCAAATCCCAGCTCTGCTAATTACTGTGTGACCTTGGTCAAGATATTTAACATCTCTCTTCTTCAGATTCCTTAACTATAGAATGAGGAGAATATTAGTATCTACCTTGCTGTGGTGTGAATGTTTGTGTCCCTCCCAAAATTTATATATTAAAATCCTACCCACCAAAGTGATGGTATTAGGAGGCAGGGCATTTGAAAGGTGAGTTTTAGGTGGTGAGGGGCAGGGCCTTCATGAATGGAATTAGTGCCCTTATAAAATAGGTCCAAAGGAGCTTGTTCACTCTTTCTACTATGTGAGAACAGCAAGGAGGCTCCTTCTATGAAAAACTGGCCCTCACTAAACACCAAATCTGACGGTACCTTGATCTCAGACTTCTTAGCCTCAAGAACTGTGAGAAATAAATGTTTGTTTATTTATAAACCACCCAGGGTATTTTTGTTACAGCAGCCTTAACAGGCTAAGACATACCTTTTGGGGTTTTTGTAAAAATTAAACAAGTTAATTCATGTAAACTACTGAGAACATTACTTAACATATAAGAAGAGTTATAAGCATATTAAAAAATGTATTATTGTATCCTACAATATGCAAGCAAGGTAGATATTTTTATCATTCTTCTCTAGTTGAGAAAACCAAAGCCCAAGGGTTTAAGCAACTTGTCTAAGGTCATATTTTAGTAAGTGGAAGAGAAGGAAATTCAACCTAGATTTGATTTCAAAATTCATGGCGTTTGTACTACTGTGTGCTGTCCCTGTATTTATCTATCTGTGAAGGAGAGAAAGTTGATGATATGACTATATATAACTATGTACCATATACATTTATATGAAGTTCTAAGAAATGAGGATAACTTCAGTGTGTGGTTTTGGAATCAGTTCTCATACTTTAGAGTCACATCTCATACTCAAAGCAAATAAAATAACCTCATTCTATATGAAGGCTGAGTCCTCATAAATTTGGGGTCACCCTGGCTTTTCACATTTTCTGACTAATCTCATCCCAGAATGATTCTGACAATCCCAGGATTATCCATTATATTTGGTTGTGCTCCTGTGTCTCATCCATAGTGGCTTCCCAACACCTAATTCCATTTAATCAACACAACCTTCTTTAAAAGGCAGGCTTTCTGCAATTTGAAATGTGCAAGGACTGTCATGAAGCAATTATGAATATTAATTGCATCACCGTATAAGAATAAGAGCAACTTGAAAACTTTAAACCAGATCATGTTTTGAAAGCTTATAGCTCCTGTGATATTTCCCAAAGTATTCATAAATCTTTTAATTAGATGTGAGTATGAACTTTATAGCATTTCATATCTATAAATCATAAATCGATTCAGAAGATCAGGTATACTTAAAAAACACTTGGCTCTTGAGGCAACTAAAACAAGAATACACACAAAACTGATGCCACAGATAAAGACAAAACAACAGCTGTTTAAATAAACACACATAGGCTTAAAAATATTGTGTTTCCAGGTTGAATCTTCAAAGAAGAAAATTCTTACTCAAAATAAATTCATATTTTCATAAATGCAAGTTAAGTAAAACGTGGTCAAGTTTTACAGAGCTTTATCATACCTTCTCCTGAAGCAATTATGTCAAGAGATATCAACAAAGATGAAATAGAACAGGAGGAGGATGAACACATTACCTTTAATTTCCCAGTCAGGCCACCAACAAACAGCATTGCATTTGCATCCACATCTAGAATAGTGTACCCTGGAGGAGACGTCGAATGGTATGTGCTGGGTACAATGCTGGCTTTGGGTCCGTCCAGGGCTCTCACAGAAATAGTTCCATTTCTCCCAGTTCTTCAAGGGTACGTGTTGAAGTGAAGGGGAGGACCATACAGAAAATGAAATATGCATCACATTTCTGGTAATTCCAGATTTAAAAGATATAAAATGCAAAGACTTGTTTTTAAGAATTTAGGAAAAAACTGGCTGTTTAGTTTCTAACATTCCAAATTCATTAGATCTCAAATCAATACTCAGAGTCTGATCTTGGCTGAACACTCACATCAGTTTCAACTAGAACCAGTGAGCACCATATCCTGATTCTGTGTCTGTTCATCGACATGAAATGACACAGCAGCAGTTAATTGATGGAATTGCTATGGTTAAGTGGAAAGTCTTTTTCCTATGGCTTACATAATTTATTATTTACCAACACATACAATTTATGCAAGTTTATATTACTTTCAGCATTTTGTCTAATTTAATTCAGCAAGTGGACCCCAAATGAACCACCCTTCCATATCATAAGCTGCATGATTTCTCCTAAAATTCTTTATAATATCTTGGATCCCAGTTTGTTGAAGTAGTCTTCCTAGAATGGTATATCTTTTGTTGTTTGGCACAGTATCTTAATGTATAGTACCATATCCACCCTTCAGATTTCAGTGTACAAATTGCATAGAAGTTCACTTTGAAATTCAATTAACAGAATTTTGAAAGCTATTATCATTTTATTTCATTTTCTTTTTTAAGTGATTGATTTCCATGAGCTGTTAAATATGAAAATCTGGTCTCTCTTTTGAGACAAGCAGTCATAATAAAACTTCGGTGTCATATTTCTCTCCCTGCTGTCTCATTTTGGTAATCTTTTTATCTTTGAGGATGCAGTGTTAAGTGAAATACATGGTAACAAAAGAATGAATTTATCAAATAAGGTTCACCTTCTTTAACAGAATGTATCTTTTCTGAAAGAAGAACTGTACTTTATGAGTATAAATGTCCTTAAACCTGGTTAAGTACTTAATTCCCTCAACACCACTAAATATGCAAGCACTCTGTCACTCTCTCTCTCACATGCACACACACTTTTGCTGAAAAACTTGCTTAAAACGAACTAAAAATATTGCGTCTCATTTTTTTTTTTATAACTTTTTTTTTTTTTTAAGAGATGAAGTCTTGCTATGTTGCCCAGGCTGGACTGCAGTGGTTATTCACAGGCACGATCATCATGACCACAGCCTTGAATTCCTGGGCTGAAATGATCCTCCTGCCTCAGCCTCCCAAGTAGCTGGGACTACAGCACATGTCATTGAACATGGCTCTTTCTTTTAAACTTTTTATTATGGAAAAGCTTAAGTATCTACAAACAGAATGCAACTCTATGTATCTATCACCCAGAGTCAACGATTACCAGTTCTTTAAGTTTTCTCTATCTCCGATCAGCTTCATGTCCAGCCCTAGGCCTGTAACCATACCTCTCAACTGTTAGCTGCTTTGGGTTTAACAGGGAGTTGAGAATTGGGAAAACAAGAAGAGACAATGAGAGGGAAGTGCTGAAGACAGGGATAGTTCTACAAGTAATCTATATCACACTAGACGTTGATAATTGCATTAAAGCTCCAAAGATAGAATAACTGAATCAACTCTCGATTATTTCCCATTTTAAGTAGGGTGGACCTGATATGTTACATACGAATTTCAGTGTTTTGATACTGCATGTTTCTATGGTGGCCATGTAGACTAAAAGAGGAGCTGTGTACACCAAAGACAGGCAATAATGATGCTCTTATGCTTTGGCTTGTATTGCATAAGAATGAGTGACAGTGCTTTTTACAGGCGAGATAAGAAGCCTGAGACAGTGACGCCCCCAAATTCCTACAGACACAAGATGAAGGGGTCAGAAATGGACTGGGTCCTCTGGTCAATACCTGGAAAGTTTGTCAGTTCCTAACAAGTATGACAAACATACCCACTCCCAGACATGTATACGTATAACATAAAATTCATACACATGTGTCTACATACATACACAGCTACCTTATTGAAATGGAAATAGGAGTTGTCTTATAAACTGGGAAACTACTTCAAAATTCTGTCATTTAAGTATCTTAATCTTTATTAAGTTGGTTACCTTGATGCCGTGATACGGTACCAATATGAGTCATCAATAGTCAAATCTGGGTACTCTACACGTCCAACTCCAGATCCAACATCCCAGAGGAAGCTGACTTTGCCTTTACGCATTTCTATAGCCAGAAAGTCAATCTAGTTCAGAGAAATACAAAAACAAGAGAATCAGATATAAAGCACCTTTAAAGAGGAGACAAGCAGAGCGATTTTCAGTAAGTAATTCTGATTTTCAGTATTTGCAGACACGTGAAATAATTAGGAGCTTCATGATAATACTTGTCAAGTAATATTATTTATTATTATACATTATTAAAATAATATTTTATTTTTGTATCCTTAAAGCAAAAAAAAAAAAAAAAAAAAAAAAAGTCCATAATGCTCAGGCATGTTTGTTAATTTTACCAATTCTAATTAAGTCTAATTTTGAGACCAAAGCCTTTCTCACTCTGATACTTATGGTAAAGATAAAAACAAATATTTAAATTCAGAATCCATTATTATTTTCACCAAGGACACTGACATTTTTGAGGGGGCAGCTATGATTTTATTTCCCAAATTAACCTAGAATTCCTTACCCAAATGGCAAATATTGACTTATACCATGACTGATTTGTTAAGAAGTCATATTCATTTTGGAAGATCCCCATGCATGCAAAATCAAATACTTCAAATGGAAGAAATTAGAACTTTACGGGTGGGCTTTTGTCGATATAATCTGTGTTATTTTAGTTCAGGTCACAAATTCAAAACAAGTTAGAAGAGTTTTCATTGGTTAAAAAAAAATAGTACACACTTTGCTATTTTCATTTCATTAACAGAAGAGTTTATTATAATTTAGTTTGAACAGTAAATAAGATAAATAAATAAAAAGTAAGTAAAATAGCTTTGTTCTCATTAGCGTTCTTAAATCACTGGATCTGAAAGTATAATTTAATAGAAACAATGATATACTGACAAATGAAGGTACATGTGACTAAATACTGTAGTTTTCTTCCTTTCATTTGACTTCTAACTTAATTTGACACTTCAGAATTTTGTGAGGTAAGATGCTGAGGTTTTCAAATCTGAACGCCTATGTTAGACCATTTGGGGACCATGTTATTGGATTCCACACATTTTTGGATTACTCTCTAGCTAGACACATACAGCAGCCTAATGAAAAGTTGAATATTAGACTTACAAATTTGGCACTTCCCAGATAAAAGAGGAGGTTGTCAGCAACAGCTGTCTTTACATTGACAACAATATTATTGTAACTTCCTTTCTTGATTTCTGGCTTGT